>NC_071270.1:28836138-28943638 GCF_023375685.1 Ictalurus furcatus
TCGTGATTAAGGTGTTTACATGAGTCGCTTTTAGAAAACTCCTGTCACGTTCCCGTGTTACATGTTCTAGAACATAGTTAGATTAACAGCACGTCATTACGTCCCCGCGCCACGCCGTCCCTCCAGAATTTCACGTATCGACGTACAGTTGGTCTTCGTTACGGGACCGTATACAGTTTTGGTGTTTCATGTTTAATTTTACGAAAGCTTCCAGTGCAGTTAATTATCTGTCGTGCTGTACGTGCAAACAGACGACTGACTGAAGCCGTGGGCTGCGTCCCAAACCGCGTACTATACGGTATAGTCTACATAGTAGCTGAGATACATGTTTTTCTCCTACTATATATCAGGTAAGGCCGGTCTCAGGCTCTCTGTTAAACACACTGTTTAAACATCATAAACATCTTCAAGCTCAAACTCATGAGGATCTGAGCGCTCGCAGCACACCAACGACCAACATAAACAGAGAGAAGTAAAATGTTCCGTGACGTCTGACTGGTTAATATTCAGTAGTATATGTATGACACGTAAACACACGCACTCCTCCTCAGCTTGATATAAAAAGAAATGAAGGAATATTTCTCTTTTATCAATAACGATAAACGTCTGGAACTTTCTGGAGTGTAAATATTAATGGGAGCTGGGACTGTGATCGCGACCCGCGTGAAGGTTCTGTAAGAAGCCTGATGAAGGAGGAACAGGAACTGCGAACTCGTGTTACTGCGCTCGGCCGAGGAGGGCCAGCGTCGGGTTTCCATTTCCCTTTTAAATATTGTAGGAGCGTAATCAAGAGCGGAGAACTGAAACCCAGCTGAGAGCCCGAGCAGAAAGACGAGCGGTCACCTGATCCGGGCCGAGCCGCCGGGCCGAGCCGCCGGGCCTTTTACACACGCTGCATTGTGTAGTACAGCAGAGAAAACAGAGAAGGCCAAGCAGCTACAGGAGATCTGCTGCTGTCAGAGCCGTGTGTGTGTGTGTGTGTGTGTGTGTGTGACCGACGAGCCTCAGCAACACCGCAACAGTGTGTGTGTGTATGTATTTATTATATGCGAGTGTGTATTGGTGAACATACCACAGTGAACAGGCCAATACTTTGGGTTTCTCTAGGATGACATGCCAACTAAGTAATTATTATTATTATTATTATTATTATTATTATTATTATTATTACATTTTTACTTTAGATACACATCCACAGGATACATATAAGGATTAAAGAATTAAACAATAAAAGATTAAACATTAAAATGCAAAAAAAGAATAGTCAGTGAGAATAAATGGACAAGATGTTAATACAAGCGTTAATAAATAATCATAACTATTTATTCATTCACAGTTTTTTATTTATTTATTCATTTTTGTTTAACTGATTTCACAGATTTTTATTTTTTTCAAGTCAAACCTTTTTTCTAAATTCCTTTTTTTTGCAATTTAAAGCAGCAATATTTCTGAACAAAAACCGATTTGGAGGCGGGGCTACGTATGAACTCACTTTCTGATGTCACAATTTCAAGGCTTGGTATGCAAATTATTAGAGAATGACAACAGCAGCGCAGTAGCATTAAATTTTAGTCCAAGAACCTTCATGCTAATCTAGCTAGCTGGCTAACGTCACAATGTTAAAGAATGCTATGAATACATCAGGGTTGTCAAGGTAACAAAAACAGATTCTGACGATCAGAAATAAAGGAGTGCGGAAACGAGGATGTAAGTGGAGACTCTGTGACTAATGCGAGCTAGTTTAGTTGTGTATATCCAACCGCGTGGCTGCTCCAGGATGCTCCAAATTTGCATATTTATGCATATTCATGAAATCCAGGTGTAATGAGGGTAAACGCGCAGAAGCATTCCTCTGCCATTTTTAGTAAGTTTATTCCACAAAATCTGTTGAAAACCTGCTGCAGATTGAAGCAGGAGGACTCGAGGGCTGAACCCCGAGGTGTTAGTGAAAACCTCATCACATGCTCGTACAGAGAAGTGAAAGCTCCGCTTCCCAGCGAGGTGAAGCGTGCGCAGTGACGTCGCCGTGTTTTGCCTTTCATTTGCATGACTGAATTTTTCTGCTCCCAGCCAACTTTTTTCCCTTCATAGTTTCCACATGCCGAGTTTTCTGCAAGCCGAACACGCTGGTGCTAGCGTGAGATCCGGATCAGGGAGCATGGCGAACATTCTTACATGACTGCACTGCCACTGAGGAATTTTTAATATACTTTCAGCTTTCCTTTAATCTGGGAGACTCATCACGAGACTGCTCACAGAAGTGATGGGACTTAATCAGAAAATAAAATCCCCTCAAGGTGCCATTAATCAGACTCAGGTAGCAGTTCACGCCTACTAAAGGGGCAGGGGGGTTATGGGTAAGCGTACTGACGGAGAGGGGGTTTATGGGTAAGCGTAGTGACGGAGAGGGGGTTTATGGGTAAGCGTAGTGAGAGAGAGGGGGTTTATGGGTAAGCGTACTGACGGAGAGGGGGTTTATGGATGAGCGTACTGACGGAGAGGGGGTTTATGGATGAGCGTACTGACGGAGAGGGGGTTTATGGGTAAGCGTACTGACGGAGAGGGGGTTTATGGGTAAGCGTACTGACGGAGAGGGGGTTTATGGGTAAGCGTACTGAAGGAGAGGGGGTTTATGGGTAAGCGTACTGACGGAGAGGGGGTTTATGGGTAAGCGTACTGACGGAGAGGGGGTTTATGGGTAAGCGTACTGACGGAGAGGGGGTTTATGGGTAAGCGTACTGACGGAGAGGGGGTTTATGGGTAAGCGTACTGACGGAGAGGGGGTTTATGGGTAAGCGTACTGACGGAGAGGGGGTTTATGGGTAAGCGTAGTGAGAGAGAGGGGGTTTATGGGTAAGCGTAGTGAGAGAGAGGGGGTTTATGGGTAAGCGTACTGACGGAGAGGGGGTTTATGGATGAGCGTACTGACGGAGAGGGGGTTTATGGGTGAGCGTACTATCGGAGAGGGGGTTTATGGGTGAGCGTACTGACGGAGAGGGGGTTTATGGGTAAGCGTACTGACGGAGAGGGGGTTTATGGGTAAGCGTACTGACGGAGAGGGGGTTTATGGGTAAGCGTACTGACGGAGAGGGGGTTTATGGGTAAGCGTACTGACGGAGAGGGGGTTTATGGGTAAGCGTACTGACGGAGAGGGGGGTTATGGGTAAGCGTACTGACGGAGAGGGGGTTTATGGGTAAGCGTACTGACGGAGAGGGGGGTTATGGGTAAGCGTACTGACGGAGAGGGGGTTTATGGGTAAGTGTGGTGAGAGAGAGGGGGGGTTTATGGGTAAGCGTACTGACGGAGAGGGGGTTTATGGGTGAGCGTACTGACGGAGAGGGGGTTTATGGGTGAGCGTACTGACGGAGAGGGGGTTTATGGGTGAGCGTACTGACGGAGAGGGGGTTTATGGGTAAGCGTACTGACGGAGAGGGGGGTTATGGGTAAGCGTACTGACGGAGAGGGGGTTTATGGGTGAGCGTACTATCGGAGAGGGGGTTTATGGGTGAGCGTACTGACGGAGAGGGGGTTTATGGGTGAGCGTACTGACGGAGAGGGGGTTTATGGGTAAGCGTACTGACGGAGAGGGGGTTTATGGGTGAGCGTACTGACGGAGAGGGGGTTTATGGGTAAGCGTACTGACGGAGAGGGGGTTTATGGGTGAGCGTACTGACGGAGAGGGGGTTTATGGGTAAGCGTACTGATGGAGAGGGGGTTTATTGCTCGTTTTTGCTTTCCGTTTTCTGTAGATTTTGGGGGAGTTTTTCACGTGACAGTGCCCCCTAGTGAACACGCTCATGTCACGTGAATCAGGTCCTGACCTGCTCGCAGATGCACCTTTTCAGAAGCCTAAATCTGACCCTGACCTCCTCCATACAGACACACTGACTCAGGCAGCTGGATTACAATGAGCTCCACCAGGCCTGGAGCAGGTAGAACATTCCAGTGACGGAGATCACCTTGAGGCAAATACCCTGATTACACAGCAATGTAAATAGTTTGCCGAGTAAAAGGAAAAACCGTACTGGAAGCAGAGACGGAGAGCTAAGCTATGTAAGGGATAAATAAAATGAGAGAAACGTTAGTGCAGTTAGATCCTGGTCTAATCCAGGTCACCACTCTGCTCTCGTTCCTCGGAGATGAAAAGTGAGGAGCTTATTAAATCCGAAGCTCCATGGTACAGTAGAACAATGACACTCGCGGCCAAAACGAGGACAGCGAGGAAACGAGCCAGAGACGGAGAGAATGCCAACAAAGAGCCATCACCAGCAAGCAGCCAAAACATGACAGGAGGAGCGCATCAGGAGCTCAAGAGGAGAGAAAAAAAAACCACATACTTGTTTGGCCTTGGCCTCACAACACAATCGAAGAGTTTTTGTTATGGCTCCTTTACTGAAATCTAAAGCACATCGAGGACATCAACAATAAAGAGTTCAAGGAAAAGAATCGGAGGAAGAAAAACCTGTAATAACGGAGCAAAAGCCGCGGACAAGAAAGTAAAGATCTGTTCAATAAATCGGCTCACGGAGTACAAGCGACACACAATCATCAAACAGCACCAGTCACACGGCTCAGCTAACAACATTAGCTTCCTAAACACAGCGCTGCGCTAATTCTGGTGACGCAACAGATACTTTAGCTAACGTTATCCCTTCAAGCAGCAGCGCTCTAATCTCACGAACAAGCTAGCTAACGTCAAGCCTACCATTAGATCAACCCTAAATAAACCCGCAGACAGTTACACTAGCAGGGTAGCTAACGTTAGGCCATTAGGCTAACAATAATGTAATCAAATGTTTAAGAATGCTAATTTATAAAGTAACAAACCTGGTGGGGGTGGGGGTGGGTGGGGCTAATGCACTCACCTTATTTATCTCTAATAAAAATATTTAGTCCGAGACAAAAACTCAAACTGATCTTAAAACTGAGACCATGTGAAATAAATTTTTAATCACAGGAGCTGAAGTGTGTGTTAAAGGCTGGGTGTAAGGGGAGAACCCAATCAGACGAGCGCTAACGTTTCACTCGCCAACAAAGTGCCATGTGTTTGGGCCGTGCCAGGAGCTGTGTGTGTGTGTGTGTGTGTGTGTGTGTGTGTGTGTGTGTGAGAGAGAGAGAGAGAGTGTAAAATGGAGGGTGTGTGAGTGTTTGGTGGGGTCTCAAAATCCAGCCTCTGTAATTTCCAGCAAAGCAACACTGACACCACTGACACCACACACACACACACACACACACACACACACACACACACACACACACCTCTCTTCAGGATCAGACTGAAACTCTGAGGATGGAGTTTTTCCTTCAGGATGAATGTTGTTCAGTGTGAGGAGGAAACACAGGGAGAGTCGTCGCATAAACTGAAACAGATGGAGCTCGAGCGGCTGTTTGTTCACAAGCAAACTCACAGAATCCTGACCGAGTCAGCTTCACGAGTCTACATCACAGCGAGTCAGCTTCACACCGAGTCAGCTTCATGAATCTACATCACACCGAGTCAGCTTCATGAATCTACATCACACCGAGTCAGCTTCATGAATCTACATCACACCGAGTCAGCTTCATGAATCTACATCACACCGAGTCAGCTTCATGAATCTACATCACACCGAGTCAGCTTCATGAATCTACATCACACCGAGTCAGCTTCATGAATCTACATCACACCGAGTCAGCTTCATGAATCTACATCACAAGAGTCAGCTTCACGCCAAGTCAGCTTCATGAATCTACATCACACCGAGTCAGCTTCACACCGAGTCAGCTTCACAGGGAGTCAGCTTCATGAATCGACATCACAAGAGTCAGCTTCATGAATCTACATCACAAGAGTCAGCTTCACGCCGAGCCCGCTTCACGTGACACCACTGCTGTGTTTCGGGTTTTTAAAGCCGATTAGGAAATAACTGAAGTGGCAGCTTCATTGTTGGGGTTTGTGAAGAGGTTACAGAGCGTTGTGCTCCTTCCTCCTCCATCACGCCATCTTAAATCCACCTTCTCCACCGAACTCGTACGTGATCACGGTGGAGAAGGAGGAAGTGTCTTTCAGGACAGTGCGATGCTCAAAAAGACAAACAGAAATTCATTATTTTAGAAAAATGAGCCACATGTTTCACTCCACATGAATATTTATGAGCGAATAATTATTTTATCACCACGCAGAGTCCACAAACATCGTCAGAGAAACTGCTCAAATATTTTTTATCCAAATAAACAAAAACACTGTTTAATAAAATGTCTCACTATCGCAATATAAACAGAAATAAACAAACACACACGCACATTCGATTTTACACACCAGTCGCTGATGGAAAAACTGTTTCTTTCGCAAATTTTCAGAAACGTATTTAATAATTAAACTGAAATCCAGACGTCTCGCAAAAACACTGGCCCTGCGCTTCATTCGGAAACGACTAGAGCTGAGGTTTTATTATTTTATTATGTTTTATTTTAACAGTCTTCAGTAGAAATTTCTATTGTTATATACTCGATTAAGAAAGAACAAAGATGAAATGATGCTAAAATGAAGCCACAGATTAAAAGAGAAGTTGAGCATTTTGGGAACTGATGTTTCCTTCCCTTAGATTTAAGTGAGCAGTGCAACACACACACACACACACACACACACACACACACACACACACACACACACACACACACACACACGATTAATGACAGGAAGAGGAACACCAGCAGAGCTCAGACCCGCCCCTCCGGCTACAGAGCCGATTCCGCTGCAGATTTCCGTGTAAACGAGGTTTCGGGAGCCGCAGCTCCTCACCTGAACCTCTGCAGAACTTCGGTTACGTTTCAGTCTGAACCTCAACTACATCACCGAGAAGAAAAAGCCTTCCCTGAAGAGCCAGGAAACACGACGAGTTAACAACACTGCTTCTGCAGATCCTCGAGAGGAAAAGAATCCAAAAAACACAGAGGGAGAAAATCCTCACGAAGAAAAAGAAACTAAACAAAAAGGCAGAAAGAAAACTTCTCAACTCCCTCTGTTCCTGAATTCTACTTCCTGTCAGCAAAAACACCTCAAAACATCACACCGGGGGGGGTGAGATAGGGAGAGACAAAGGGAGAGAGGGAGAGAGAGGGGGAGAGAGGGGGAGAGAGAGTAGGTGAGATAGGGAGAGACAAAGAGAGAGAGGGGGATAGAGGGAGAGAGAGGGGGAGAGAGAGTAGGTGAGATAGGGAGAGACAAAGAGAGAGAGGGGGATAGAGGGAGAGAGAGGGGGATAGAGGGAGAGACAAAGAGAGAGAGGGAGAGAGAGGGGGACAGAGGGGGAGAGAGAGAGAGAGAGAGTGTAGGTGAGATAGGGAGAGACAAAGAGAGGGAGGGAGGGAGAGAGGGGTCAGAGGGAGAGAGGGGGGACAGAGGGAGACAGAGAGAGAGAGAGAGAGAGAGAGAGAGAGAGAGAGAGAGAGAGAGAGAGTAGGTGAGATAGGGGGAGACAGAGAGAGGGAGAGAGAGGGGGACAGAGGGAGAGAGAGAGTAGGTGAGATAGGGGGAGACAGAGAGAGGGAGAGAGAGGGGGACAGAGGGAGAGAGAGAGAGTAGGTAAGAGGGAGAGACAAAGAGAGAGAGGGAGAGAGAGGAGGACAGAGGGAGAGAGAGAGAGAGAGAGAGAGAGAGAGTAGGTGAGATAGGGAGAGACAAAGAGAGAGAGGGAGAGAGAGGAGGACAGAGGGGGGGGAGAGAGAGAGAGAGAGAGTAGGTGAGATAGGGAGAGACAAAGAGAGAGAGGGAGAGAGAGGAGGACAGAGGGAGAGAGAGAGAGAGAGAGAGAGAGAGAGAGAGAGAGTAGGTGAGATAGGGAGAGACAAAGAGAGAGAGGGAGAGAGAGGAGGACAGAGGGGGGAGAGAGAGAGAGAGAGAGAGTAGGTGAGATAGGGAGAGACAAAGAGAGAGAGGGAGAGAGAGGAGGACAGAGGGAGAGAGAGAGAGAGAGAGAGAGAGAGAGTGTAGGTGAGATAGGGAGAGACAAAGAGAGAGAGGGAGAGAGAGGGGGACAGAGGGAGAGAGAGAGAGAGAGAGAGAGAGAGAGGGGTCAGAGGGAGAGAGAGAGGGGGGAGACAGACAGAGAGAGAGAGAAACGAGTGAAGCTCCAGTCTCACCTCTCTCTTCCCTCTCTATTGATTTTTGCTTGCACCATTTTCTCTCTCTTTTTATTCATATCGTCCTTCCTTTTATCGTTATTTTACCGTCCTTTCTTTTCTCTTCCTTCTGTTCTTTTATATCACTTCCTTTTCCCATCATTCTTTTCCTTCATTTTTACCTTTTCCCTTCATTTTCTCCGTTTGCTCTTCCTCTTTTCCGCGTCTCCTCAGGAACAGTGAGAAGAGCGGAGGTATCTCTGTAACTGAGGACACGACTGATATTTTGATCTGAAACTTACAGGGTTTTAAAATGAAACGCCTTTTTTTTTTACCTGCAAAACCTTGCTTTCAGAATTATTGGCACCCCCAGAGTTGTTAATAGGTGGAACCCCGTGTCCTCTGGGCAGAAGAACAGCACCGAGTCACTTCCTGTGAGTTCTAACGAGCTTGTAGAAGATTTTGGAAAATGTCTGACTGTGTTTACCGCAGCAGTAATCCTGCTTCATCTTTCACAGCCTTTTATTTTCCCCGTTACTCCACTTCCACAGTCTGTCTGTTTTATCTTCACCTCATATTTTATAGGTTTTTAATCAGACACAAACTGATTAAAAACAAACACAAACATGTTTTTACAGATCACCATGTGGGTTGGTTTATTTATTTATTTATTTATTTGGGTGTCCAGTGCTTTGCCTTTTAGAAGAGATTTTTTTTTTATTTTTAGAAGAAATGCAAAATAGGTTTTGAATAAGGGCGTGCAAATTCCCTTTATCCAATCACCTGCGACCGTTCTATCACACGATGCCAATAATTTTGGAACAAAGCCAAAATGTAATAGATTGAATTGAAGTCTCGCTGCTGAGCCTCAGACGAGTGTGCAGAACGGCGTGTGGATAAATGAGGAGAAAACAGAGTTGAAAGAGATTTTCAGGAAAGTGGAAAGAATGAGTCACCGAGACACACTCCATATTCTCTCTCTCTCTCCTGAGCTGAACAGGAAGTGAGATGGCAGAAAACAAGGAAATGGGCAGCAGAGCTTCCTGTGTCAGAGCAGCATGAAACTCACCGCTATCAAACGCAGGAGAAAAACCGTCCAACCTCCGTAAGAGACGGAGATAAAGCTGGAGGAAACACGTCTTTCAGACGGACGCCACGCCTCCAGCCGTCTGATAAAGTTTCTCCCTCTTTTATAACCTCATTCTTCTGCACAATTTAAAAGGAAAACTCGTTTTTATTCATTTACACAGACGTGTTCGTATATAAACACGGATATTTAGCGTAACTTTACCGCTTTTGACTTTAAACGCCGGCCATCTTTAAAATCTCAAACCCACTGTTCACTATATACGCTCCCTACACGGGGCAGAGCAGGACGCTGCAGCGCTCGAATCGATCCAACGCCGTCCGCGGTGCAGCTTTAGAATGACCGTTAGATTATTAATACTTCCAGACAAAGGTAACGAGTCATTCTGTCTACACTTACTCAGATGAAAGTATTGGCACCCTCAGCTTAGTTTGTGTTGCATTTTACTGTGAGAACGTTTGGGTGGTCCCCCCCCCCCCCAGTCTCCAAGTCTTATTTTTCCGTATGATGATATAATTTACTAGCCTGTGATTATTTAGCTTTATTTTACAACTTTAATGCACCGACCGAATTCAAAATCAGACCAATCTGATTCTCCTGTTCACTAAATATTCTCCTACACAGGGTATAATAATGTTCGAGAGAACGCTGCTTGAGATTCAGGTACAAAAAAAAAAAAAAAAATGTATTTCCTTCCTTTTTTGTTTTGATAATGGTGACTCAATATTCTTGCAATTTTTTTAAAAAAAAAAATCTGATTAAAGTATTGGCACCCTCGGCTTTGTTTGGTTTACTCATTGAGAGAGAGAGAGAGAGAGAGAGAGAGAGAGAGAGAGAGAGACACGCAACATTCATATTTTATCGTCAAATAAATGAAAGCCTGTTGTAATTTAATTTTACATCAAAGAAAATCAACTCAGTAGTATATATACATTTTTTTTTAGATGATTTATTATTGATTTACTGACTAATCTCCACCTCCAAAGCCTCCAGTGAAACCCCTCCTATTTTCACAGGTTCTGCTACGAGATGGATAAACAATCACTCAGACTCATCCAGCGTACAGATATCTCAGGATACGGTTTGTTAGCGTACCACGACACACCACACCGCTGTGTCCTACAACATTCCATTTAGTGGAATAAAAACTCCAGGCCTCATATCAGCCTCGAACTACAGAAGTTCTGCACGATGATGAGAATCTTAATGAAGCATCTCTCCATTAGCACAAAGAATCTGCAGAACATGAGAGAGGTTCTGTGCCGCTCAGAGGCATCAGATCCAGCGCTGAGGATTAGCGGAACAGCAGGAGAGGACGACGGCGACGATCTCGGCTAAACACGAGCGTGAGGAAGGAGTTTCACACACGGGAAATAAGGATGTTAGAACGAAGAAGGTGTCACGTGGTCCACATATGAGAGGGTGAATTTAGTGGACAGTGAAAAAGCTGAAAGAGACGGGAGGTACACACGTAGAGAAAATGTGCCTCTATTCCACCGAGAAGACCCAAAACAACAAACAAATAAAAATATTTATTTAAAGCTTTTTGCATCACGTTGACCGTACAGACTAAACGGATCATGTTACCTCTAATCCCTTAGCTACTGTCCAAGTCTGCGTCCTAACGAGACAAGAAAAGGCGTCAAACTGAGAAATAAAACTGCAGGGAAGACGGGAAACCGCCGCCGGCGGCTCCGGCGTCAAACAGAGCGGCCGACAACGCTGCAGCCGTACACGTGAAGCTCCTCTCACGTGAAGTATGTCCATCTAATGACCAAGTACAATCAGCACACACACGCACAATTCACTAACCGCACGACACTCATACACACGCGTATCACATAACAAACAAACAATCCTGACGTGTGTACTACAGAACGTCCTTCATGTGGTGTACGAGTGCAGGACAAGGGGCGGCGCCAAGAAAACCAGTTCTCCTCAACGTGGACATGAAGCTTCACAAAATCAGAAACGTGCACGGAAAAGTGGCTTTCCTGTCTGAAGTATTCATAAAAAAAGATTCATTTTTACCCTCCTTTCATGAACATAAAACTACACAAGCATGTGATTGAAATAGTTTAAAATGTTATCGGCCCTAGAGAGTCCTAACGCTGACCACAGAGTCGGGCGGCGTGACGATATGACATCATCAACATCGTGACGAACAATATATTACAATACACAAAAATACTCTACACTCATGGATATCAAACAATCGCAAACACAACACAGATCCCTCACCATGTATTCTCCAACCTCAAGGCATTATAGGAGAAGACCGAGAGCTGTTATCTCGGCAGAGGGAGCTAGCACGGTCTCGGATTAGATTGGCAAATTGAGCTAACTGTACTAGTTACATACCCTCACCAGAGGCACCAAAGATCTCCGAGACTTCCTTCCGAGCTTTCTTTTTCTTCCTAACGTTTCGGTACCCATTTAATGAGAGTGTGTATATAACAGAAGAAATTTAATTATGGAGGTTATACAATTTCATGCCATTTCTGCAGGAACTAAAGTTGTGAGCATGGAGCTGAAGAAACGCCACACCTGGATTTGTTGCTTTACAGAGTCTTATCAAATTTGCATAGAATGGAGAACATCCCAGTTAAACTGTGTCTGGAATTGCTGCTTCAGGTCATGAAAATACATAGAAAATGAGAGCTCAGCGGTTGCTTAGGGTTAGAGCCACAATCATACGACAGAAGAGACGCACTGCTACGTCGCCAAGCTTCAAAACAGATCTTTTAAAATCCTCTGCCCTAATAGCAGCCTGTAACACCAAAACCACTTCAGTGTACAACACACTGCTGCCACACACACACACACACACACACACACACACACACACACACACACACACACACACGCGCGCGCGCGCGCATTTAAGCGTGATTTCTCTAATCACTGTAATTTTGGTTCTTAGCTATTTTCCTTCCAGTGCAGAAACAAAACCCTCCACCGTTTCAGCTCCACAACACATCTCAATCAAAACACAAGAAAAACAACACGCTAGAAACAAGTTACCTGATATTAAACGCACACCGATCCGTCATAGTCACACCGATGCACATCTAAAGCTATGAAGTTATGCACTAAAATGAGAAAAGCATCATTCTGAACCTTCCCGGGTCGTTGAACCGGTTTATGAAGCTACGCAACACGCAAAGATCAAATCGTTTTAATTAACAAAAGCCCTGAGCAGGACCAATCACTTCCGCTTATACGCTTCTGCAGCCGCACGTCTCGTACACAACACTGAACACACATCGTATTCACTCTTCGTCTCAACAGGAAGTGAAGCTGTAACACTCGATGACGTCATTCACAAAGAGGACGTGTGCAAGTTGCTCAGTTTTAGGCCACTGAACACACGGATTAAGGGAATTCCTCTGGCAGTTCCCCGCCCCTCAACTCCCCTGCTTTTATCCAACACCCATAATAAAGTATTCCCCAAAATACACATGGGTTTGTCCCTCCAAATGCCTAAAAAAGCAATTCTGCCTCACAGTGAGAACCTCAAGCCAGACCTCTCTCCAGTCATTATTAGGTTGCGGCCCTGGACAATGCTGTGTGTGTGAGCGGACGTTGCTCATTCATGTTACGAAACCACGCTGAAGCAGTTTTAGACGATCTATATTCCAACGCAGAGTTCGTACAAGAGGAGAGACACGGAAAACATCTCACAGAAAGGAGATCCGAGAGAGCTCACCTGTTCAGTAGGATATGAGCCAGTCACCTTGTATACTAGGTAAGGACGTTGCTCATAAGGACAGGTTAGGCCAGTTTGCAGATGAGCGAGCAGGAGATCAGATCAGGTTTAACTATGCCACAATATCCAGCAGCATTACTTCATACCTGAGAGAGCCGGCAAACACTCCACGAAAATACACTTCACCAAACGGCAAACACTCCACGAAAACACACTCCACAAAACAGCAAACACTCCGCACTCTATTAGAGCTCCTGCACTTCTACATTTCATTTCTCTGAAGAAAAAGGAAATATATGATTAAATATCTGATTACATTATACACAACACACAGAGTCCTCTACCCTACTACTGCTACGGTCCGAACTGTCACCGATCCACACGTCTCATTACGACATTAGACCATGGAGTAACGCCCACTTTATTCAGCTCTATAAACTACCATGACTTTTACCACACGACATTTTTATTTCAGACAGGAATCACCAGCCTTGTTACCATATCTTTAAAAACTTCGTCATAGAGCTGAGGAAATGTAAGGATTATCGGCTTTAACAGTGTGCGCACACACACACACACACACACACACACACACAGAGAGAAAAAAGGGAAAGAAAAAAAAAAAAAAAAAAAAAAAGTTCAAGAGTTCTTACTTTGTTGTATGAATTCTACACAGAATCCTGTGTTCCCCAGTGGGATAACTCATAAGAATTAAAACACAATTACACACCGTCTCAACATACACCTTTACCTCAGTCCACACCTTTATAAAACATTCCACACCCCCTCAGGCCACACCTTTATTAGGTTCCAAGTCCCTTCATTCTCACCTTTATTACTTCCACACCCCCTCAGTCCACCGCTTTACCTCAGTTCTCACCTTTAGTACGTTCCACGCCCCCTCAGTCCACCCCTTTACCTCAGTTCTCACCTTCATTACGTTCCACGCCCCCTCAGGCCACCCCTTTACCTCAGTTCTCACCTTCATTACGTTCCACGCCCCCTCAGGCCACCCCTTTACCTCAGTTCTCACCTTTACTACGTTCCACGCCCCCTCAGGCCACCCCTTTACCTCAGTTCTCACCTTTATTACGTTCCACGCCCCCTCAGGCCACCCCTTTACCTCAGTTCTCACCTTTATTACGTTCCACGCCCCCTCAGGCCACCCCTTTACCTCAGTTCTCACCTTTATTACGTTCCACGCCCCCTCAGGCCACCCCTTTACCTCAGTTCTCACCTTTATTACGTTCCACGCCCCCTCAGGCCACCCCTTTACCTCAGTTCTCACCTTTATTACGTTCCACGCCCCCTCAGGCCACCCCTTTACCTCAGTTCTCACCTTTATTACGTTCCACGCCCCCTCAGGCCACCCCTTTACCTCAGTTCTCACCTTTAGTACGTTCCACGCCCCCTCAGTCCACCCCTTTACCTCAGTTCTCACCTTTATTACGTTCCACGCCCCCTCAGTCCACCCCTTTACCTCAGTTCTCACCTTTATTACGTTCCACGCCCCCTCAGTCCACCCCTTTACCTCAGTTCTCACCTTTATTACGTTCCACGCCCCCTCAGTCCACCCCTTTACCTCAGTTCTCACCTTTATTAGGTTCCACGGCCTCTCATGCCACCACTTTATTACATTCTATGCACCCTCATGCCACACCTTTACCATGTTCTACACCTTTACCTCAGTCCACACCTTTACCATGTTCCACACCGCTACCTCAGTCCACACCTTTACCCCGTTCTGTTATTGTTGAGATTACAGTACTTATATTAGAAGGCTTTTAAAATCACATTGTGTATTTGGGAACTCCATGTGGACTCCTCTCTCCTCTCACAGCTATTCAGAGTACATACAACTCTAAACAAAAATAAAGACCATTAAACCAAATATTATGATTGGACCACATCATTTAAATCAAACATTCAAACAGTTCCTCAATCATCTATTCTAACTTACAGAAACCATCCTGATTTTTCTGACTTTTACCTTCATTACACCACATGAAATTTGGCCTTTTCTAGCCTTTGATGAAATATTTTTTACACTAAACTTAGCCAGGCTAGATGTTCTATCCCGGCTAATTCATTTAACTAAATTCATTTAGCACAAAAATAATCTGGTAGTGAAGATTACTCACTAGCTAACACAATTAGCTGTAGCTTGAGATATCTGCTGAGGAGAAATGAATAACAATGAAAACATAGGCAATCCTTAAATCTATGTATGCCACAATGCATCATGGGTTGCCTTTTGTGGAAAAGGGGCAATATTGTAAAGTATACAGGTTTAGAAACACATTACAAACGTCATCTTTAAACTTCAGTGAAGGTTTGACATCCACTTGAATTCTTAAATAAATGCAAAATAAGCTGCACCATCTACATGCTTACATTTAAAATGCAGACACACCTTTAACCCTTTAATGTGCAGGTGTGGGATGTGTACCGGGTTCGAACCAGTTCTGTTGCGTGGTGTGTTTATGCGCTAATCCTGGCAGGAGTGCGTTTTTTCCCTATCCAACCCTGGAAATCCCCAGGAGGAGTGAGAGCAAAGCACATAACCTTACGCTTTCACTTCTCTCATTACACTCACATGTAGTCTGTGTGACTCTAACAATAGCCTACATTCTGTGTACACACAGGTGGATCTAGCACTCTGAAGGGTTCTTAGAGGTTGTGTATAGAAAAACGGTTCCACTGGAAAGCTAGAACCAAGTGTTCTGGGGTCTACACATTAAAATAAAAAGTGTGTTTAGTTTCTTTGTCGTTCTGTGAGGAGAACGTGGAACAATAACGAGGTTTAATGCATCTGGGAAATGTTTTTAAGATCTCTCATAACATTAAGACATTTGTATAAATCTAAAATACCCATGCAAATCATCGCACCAGCACGACTGAGGCTCAATTTATTATAAAAAAAAATAATACATGTAAAGGAAAGTTGGGCTTCATGCTCTACTTATGAGCCTGTATTATTTTTATATATATATATATATATATATATATATATATATATACACCCCCGCATAAATAAATAAATGGTTATAAATATGGCGTGTCCCCGCCCACCACCATTGAGCGCTCGCGCACGCGACTTCCCACGCACGCGCTTGTAAACAATCATCCGCTCGCCTTTTAAACAGAATGTATAAGCAACATGGCGCCTGTGGAACCATCATCATCATCATCACCACACACACACACAGAGAGAGAGAGGATCTACTGTATTTGTGTGAAGTCTAAAATGATTGTGAATGTTCTCGACAGAAACGCCCCTTTAATGGCTTTAAAATGGCAGCCTGCTTATTACCTTCACTCTGAGAGAAAAAAAATGAAATAAAAACACAAGCTTAGTGTAAAATCTACATAAATGCAATCAATCCGTAAATAAGAAACTTTTAGGCTGCATGTTATTTTATTTTACACCCTGATGCTGGAGGAGAGTTTTACATGTAGATTTGATCAGGGATTATATTCAGAGCAGCTCCACTTCCTCAAAGACAACTTTGCTGTTGTTACACCCAGAATCTCTCTCTCTCTCTCTCTCTCTCTCTCTCACACACACACACACACACACACACACACACACACACGCAACAAAATGTTACAAAACACTTCCGCTTTAGTCTTTATTCCGCCTTCCGGAATTATCCAAAGTGTTGAAATGTAAAGCTGTGAATCCTCAGGTCAGCTCCAGAACCCGAAAATAAGACAACAACAATAACAAAAACAACAACAGTTCCCAGATCAGAAGCGCGTTCAGCCCCTGTACCATTTCCGCTCAACACATCTCTCTGATTCTAATCTCATTTAATGCAATATTCTTTTAGAATACAGTACAATCAGGGATATTATGCTGTAATATAATGTGCAGCATGCAAAGCAAGGAGAAATCACCTAAAGGTCTGAGATTAAGAATGAAGGAGAATAAACAACACAAACACAACCTAACACACTTACCCATCCATCTCACAGCAGAGCAGCCTGAGGCGAGGAGAAACAGCAGTATGGACATGAGGAGGAGGACAAAAAGCTGCAGAATCAGAGCTGTGTGTGCTGTGTCCGGTCCAGTCTAGCTCCAGGTCCCGGTCCGGTCCAGGTCCACTCCCACAGACACACAATTTCACTCCGCTGTGAACACAAAGGCAGCAGCAGCGACACTTCCTGCTCCTGACGCTCAGCGCACTAATAACACTGGCATGCACGCGCACTACAAAATGGCCTCCTCCTCTCCACACTGACACACCTTTTTTTGGGGGGGGTAAGACTCACAAAACGCATGCACGGGTGTTTGTGAGGTTTATGGTTTATCAGTGATGAATAATAGCCATTATAATGCACTGAGAATAAAAATAATACACATAATAAAAATAAGAGGTAATAGAGGGTTTGCGTTAATGTTCATGACAAATGTGCGCGTGGGATACACACACACACTGATTAATTACTCTAATTAACCGAATGAGTCATTTCAAAGAACCGATTCCTTGTCATTCTGTGCTGTTAATGTGTGTGTGTGTGTGTGTGTGTGTATGTGTGTGTTCTGACATTTTAACTCTTCCATGTTTCAGGTGGTTTAAAAAAAAAAAAGGCCCATCTCTTTGTTCCTGCCCTGCCACCCTGTCACAGGACACAAAGCTGTTTTCAGTCTTTAGGAAACATGTGGGAACTTGTTGCACCAGTTGGTCCGGATTTACTGCGCACACACACACACACCATGATTAGGCTACATTGTTTAATATTCTAATGACTTGGATTATTAGTTTCAAACAAACAAAGTAAAAAGTACAAATGCACGGGTCACTGTTTTTATGCCAAATCTAATCTTTATATTAGTAACCTGAAAAGGGCTTAAATGTTCCAGAGCATTAAGAAGAGTAGGGTAACATACAGCGCCCTCTATCGACACGGGTTATACAACAACATCCAATAAAAGTCTAAAGAGGGAACTAGATAGATAGATAGATAGATAGATAGATATGTGAATAATTTGCATTCTGAACCTGCTGGGGTAAATATGATTTCATACTGACCTTTAGCGGTACATTGTGAGATATTCTCCACTATTCATTTAGACACAACAACGAAATGGATCAACTCCAGAAACAGCACACTATACAGTGTATAAGGTGTGGATAGATTTTCTTTTTTAATATAATACATGATATCTGAAATATTACCAAATTTCTAAATAACACATTATACTATTTGGCTTCTCACAACAATAGAAACAACAAGAATAAGAAATGATTATTGTTGTTGTTGTTGTTGTTGTTCAGCTTATCCATCCTGTGTTAAATGTGCAAAAACAAAACATTTGTTAGAGCCAGAGACATGAGGAGCTCAACAAACTGATAAAGAAGACTGGCTCTGTTCTGTGATGCCCCCTAGACAGTTTTGATGCAAACTATCATCCATGCTGGACAACACATCCCATCCCCTCCACTGGTCAAACAGCAGTACATCTTCAAGTATAAGACTCTGCTTCAGCTCTGCTGTAGCAAGGAACAGTACAGGAGGTCGTTCTTACCAACAAAAATCACCCTGTACGATAATTCATCACTGTGCCGGGACATTATTGTGCACTGGAGCCTGTTCCTAGAATAAGCTCATTGTACATGTATTACAGTTTTGCACTGGGTTGCATTATGCACTGATGCTACTCATCACATTATCCCACTTTATAACTGTACAATCTGTAGACGCTGTGTTGATCTCAGATACTTTGTTGCACATTTGTGGCTCTATACCTGCTCTTTTGCCCCATTCATTACATTTATCATTGTATCACCTTCCCTGGAGCTTATACTCCAGTATTACTGTAACCTATCATTAAATATTATTTGTATTAAATATAAATAAATATTGAAGAGGAGGAAGAAGACGTTTATCCAGCAGAGGGCGCTGGAGTTATCTCATCCAAAATATGGCGGAATGAAAATATTGTCAGGTTTGAACCTAAACCGTTTTAATAGTTTTTTTTTTCCCCCCAGTGAATTAATATTTCGGAAATGTATTCTAATAGGACAAAAACTAAACGATATATCGAGGGGGTTCTTTTCCGTACATCCGGGTTTTGGACCACCAACGAAGAAGCTGCACCGGAAGTAAAGTCGTGTACATAAATAATAAACTGTGCTAAAGGGCACGAGCGGCTGTGACCTGCGTCGGTTTATTAAGAGAACTTCACTGATTTCAGCGTTAATTCTGTTAGACTCTGAAAGCGGTGTGAGGAGCTGATAAAGTGCACAATGCTGCAGAACACAGGGTGAGTTCGGCCTGTAGATAACTAGATCAACTGAAACTCGTCTAAAGTTGACATGACTGCGCTGTACACTTTATTCACTTGACTGAAATCCGCTCAAGCAGCTGTTCCAGCTGTTCAAGGGTTTATCTTATAAAAAAAGTTGATCTTGTAGCTGTTAAATTGTCATTGAGTTCAAATGAGTTTATTAACAAACAGGTTTAATGTCTGATTCGAATAATGAATGTAATGCACGTGTTTAATAAACGCTTTAAACGCTTTCAGTATTAACACGTGACCTTTGTTCTAAATTGCATGCATGCGCAGGTGCAATGAAGTGCCAGTGACGTTTGTCCCACTTCTTCCCCATGCACGATTAAAAAATGTTCCTCCAGGCTTCTAGGTTTGTAAATGCAAATGTTTAGTTCTGCCTAGAACCTCTAAGAGAGCCATCAAGGTACTAGATAGAACCTAGTGTATGTTCTGAATAAAATAATGTGTTGTAAGATTTGTTTCTTTCTAATTTTCAAGTTTCTCTTCTCACCCCTCCTCCCCCCGGACCCGTGCACTGTTCCAGAAAGCTGTCCGGTTGCACCCTGTTCATCACCGGAGCGAGTCGAGGCATCGGTAAAGCCATCGCACTGAAAGCTGCCCGAGACGGTGCCAACGTAGTGATCGCAGCCAAAACTGCTGAGACGCACCCCAAACTGCCCGGAACCATCTACACAGCTGCTGAGGAGAGTAAGAACCTTTTAATCCAAACAGCGTGTCAGTCACGGTGATGTGGGTCGATCTGTCAAAGCAGTTTAAAATGTTTTTTTTACAATTTTACTGCACAGAATTTCTTCTGGTTTTTATAACAAACCAGTCAAGTTCTGAGAGCAACTGTGAGGGTGTGTAAACTTTAGCACATGCTCCGTTTTTGACGCTATGTTGCTCATCTTGTTAAATCCAGCAAATAACTAATAAACGGCGTTTTAAATCTGCAGAATTCTTTCATGGAAGCGTGTTCTCGTTTCGTTTACAAAATAATCCACACACGATTTTTCATGGGGGTGCCAAGACTTTTATTGTAAAAGTATCACGATTAGGGGTATTTATTAAACAGTGTTTTGGTGTAATGAGGCACTAACGGTGGTGTTTTATCTCCCAGTTGAAGCAGCAGGAGGAAAAGCTCTGCCGTGTATCGTGGATGTTCGTGATGAGAAGCAGGTCAGCGAGGCGGTGGAGAACGCCGTGAAGAAATTCGGAGGTGAGAGACGGACACAGAACTCTAACTCGAGGAGATGTTCTTTTCTTAATTTTTATTAAATGTTCTGTCATTGCCATGACTACAGGGATCGACATCGTGGTGAACAACGCCAGCGCCATTAACCTGACGGGAACACTGGACACGCCCATGAAGAAAGTGGACCTCATGTTGGGCATCAATCTGAGAGGAACGTATCTGACGTGAGTATAAACACTCTGTTTCATTGGCGTTCTTACATTTCATCTCTTGACTCCTTCTTTTGCGTTTTTAACCGTGTAACTTAAAAGAGAAACCCCAGCAGTGTTTGCTTAGCCCTTTTAGAGAAATTTCAACATTTATTTTCAACAGAAAAAGTCACAATGTTGACAAAGACGTGAGAAGGTCTGTTGTGTTTGTTGTTCGGTGAAGAATAGAAAGACAGAAAGCAGGATGGAAGTTTATACAAAAATGTGCTGTAATCAAAAAACTTCTGGCAGGACCTATTAGTCCGTTTATCAGAGTTAGAGTCAAAGTGACTCTGAATCAAGTGAAATTGATTCTTTTGATTCATTTGCTGTTTGGTTTGATCTGGTTTCACACTTTTGATCTGGTTTAATCTCCAAAAGACTCATTTAATTTCCTCCTGAACTCTACAGTGTGGTGTTAAAATGTTTAAACTCTATTCTATAGTTTTGAAAATAAAATAAAAACAATAGAGCATAGATAGTTGGGCCGATTTTTCTGATTCGGATATTTTTTTTTTTCTTCACCCCTAGTTTCTACCTTTAAAAATGGAAGTAAAATGTTCATGTTGCTGGTTTAAAGGCTTTAAAGTAGACTTTTATGTAAATTTATCTCATTTTATTTGCATAAGAAAAAGCTAAAGGACTGACCACCACGTTGTAGTGAGTTCTGTTCCGTGATTTTCACTCGTTTTCAGGTCTAAACTTTGCATCCCGCATCTGTTAAAGAGTAAAAACCCTCACATCCTCAACCTCAGTCCTCCTCTCAACCTCAATCCCATCTGGTTTAAGAACCACACAGGTAAGAACCTCACCTGGAGAACCCTAAGCTTTCATTTTTACATATTGTAACTGTGTGTGCGTGTGTCTGCGTACAGCTTACACCATGGCCAAATACGGCATGTCCATGTGTGTCCTCGGGATGGCTGAAGAATTCCGTGGATCTATCGCTGTTAATGCACTATGGCCTCGTACAGGTGAGTTGTTGTTGTTGTTGTCCTTTACAGGTGCATTGTCCCGGGACAGATGAGGATAGGTGAGTTGTTGTTGTCCTGTGCAGGTGCATTGTCCCGGGACAGATGAGGATAGGTGAGTTGTTGTTGTCCTGTGCAGGTGCATTGTCCCGGGACAGATGAGGATAGGTGAGTTGTTGTTGTCCTGTGCAGGTGCATTGTCCCGGGACAGATGAGGATAGGTGAGTTGTTGTTGTCCTGTGCAGGTGCATTGTCCCGGGACAGATGAGGATAGGTGAGTTGTTGTTGTCCTGTGCAGGTGCATTGTCCCGGGACAGATGAGGATAGGTGAGTTGTTGTTGTCCTGTGCAGGTGCATTGTCCCGGGACAGATGAGGATAGGTGAGTTGTTGTCCTGTGCAGGTGCATTGTCCCGGGACAGATGAGGATAGGTGAGTTGTTGTTGTCCTGTGCAGGTGCATTGTCCCGGGACAGATGAGGATAGGTGAGTTGTTGTTGTCCTGTGCAGGTGCATTGTCCCGGGACAGACGAGGATAGGTGAGTTGTTGTCCTGTGCAGGTGCATTGTCCCGGGACAGATGAGGATAGGTGAGTTGTTGTCCTGTGCAGGTGCATTGTCCCGGGACAGATGAGGATAGGTGAGTTGTTGTCCTGTGCAGGTGCATTGTCCCGGGACAGATGAGGATAGGTGAGTTGTTGTCCTGTGCAGGTGCATTGTCCCGGGACAGATGAGGATAGGTGAGTTGTTGTCCTGTGCAGGTGCATTGTCCCGGGACAGATGAGGATAGGTGAGTTGTTGTTGTCCTGTGCAGGTGCATTGTCCCGGGACAGACGAGGATAGGTGAGTTGTTGTCCTGTGCAGGTGCATTGTCCCGGGACAGATGAGGATAGGTGAGTTGTTGTCCTGTGCAGGTGCATTGTCCCGGGACAGATGAGGATAGGTGAGTTGTTGTTGTCCTGTGCAGGTGCATTGTCCCGGGACAGACGAGGATAGGTGAGTTGTTGTCCTGTGCAGGTGCATTGTCCCGGGACAGATGAGGATAGGTGAGTTGTTGTTGTCCTGTGCAGGTGCATTGTCCCGGGACAGACGAGGATAGGTGAGTTGTTGTCCTGTGCAGGTGCATTGTCCCGGGACAGATGAGGATAGGTGAGTTGTTGTCCTGTGCAGGTGCATTGTCCCGGGACAGATGAGGATAGGTGAGTTGTTGTCCTGTGCAGGTGCATTGTCCCGGGACAGATGAGGATAGGTGAGTTGTTGTTCTCTAGGCCAGATGAGTTATTCCTGGACCTTGTTATTCCATTGTCCCGGACCAGTGAGACAGTTATTTTCTGTCTGGGATAGGTGAGTGTTGACTCAGGACAGGTGAAATGTCTTTTCATGGCGAGTTGGCTCCGTCCCCGGACAGGTGAGTGTGTGCTGCAGTGTGCTTTATAAATCCTGCATCATGATTGTGTTTTCATGGTTAAAGCCATTCAGACTGCGGCGATGGAGATGCTCGGAGGATCAGGCGTGGCGAAACAGTGCAGGATGGTGGACATCATGGCCGACGCTGCCTACGCCATCCTCAGCAAACCCGTCAGCTACACAGGACACTTCATCATAGACGAGGACGTCCTCAAGAAGGAGGGCATTAAAGACTTTGACGTGTACGCGGTGCAGCCAGGTGGGCGTGGCACAGACGCAGCGACTAGTTTTAAAATCATTTTGTAAGGTGCTTGACATTGACATTGATTTATTTCATTCTTTTTTCTTTTTTTTCTTTTATTTCACTCAGGTCATCCACTGCTTCC
The DNA here is from genome assembly GCF_023375685.1 of Ictalurus furcatus. Taxonomy (NCBI): domain Eukaryota; kingdom Metazoa; phylum Chordata; class Actinopteri; order Siluriformes; family Ictaluridae; genus Ictalurus; species Ictalurus furcatus. The sequence continues at coordinate 28,859,519 of NC_071270.1, forward strand.
TGACTTCTTCCTGGACGAAGATCCTGAGACACTGAAGAAGCAGCTGCAGGATCACGGTGCGCGTCTTTCATTTCTCCGGGGACACGCTTCAAATTTTGGAGCAAATTCAGCTTTTAGTTAAAATTTGTCTTTTCGATGGTAATTATAAAATAGAAAGTGATTAAAATGCTGTTTTCTCTCCTCAGCGCAGAGACATTCGAACACTGTGAGCAGATTAACAGTGAAAATGTCGGCCAGGTCATGGTTTCGACAGACACGTTAGACACACGAGTAGTAAAAGGACTATATTGAAAACGTATTGTGTTATGACTTATTTTCGTCTCAGAGGAACTCTGCATTATTCCTCTTCAGAGATGGGCAGGTCTCAGTGTGTGGGCGGAGCTAAAAACAGTGCAGATCACTGATTGGTCAAACCATGAAAATAATATTTATCATTATGAAACTGCCAATCGCTACACTCTGAGGAAAGTGCTATTTACCCTCTCACACTCAGATGCGCTCACACACACCCACCATTACCTAGTGTCAATGTGATTGACAGGTGAGAGAGACTATGCTCCTCCCACTCTGAGAGTACAGCCAGTTTTGCTCTGTTGGATCTTAGCCATGGATGGAATTTCCTGGAATTCATCGATAAAATAATAACCTAGCTGTGTGTTTGTACTTTTTCCTTTTAAAAGCCCTGGGGACACAAACTTTTGCTCTCAGCTAGTAAGTAGTCCTTTTTTTTTCCCCTCTCTCTCCCTGTCTCTGTGTATATCAGATGCCACTCCTGAAAAAACAAGTGCAGACGCTCCCTCCAGCCCCATCGCTGATATCTTTACTGTGATTAAAGGTGTGATCAGCCCCGAGTTGATCAAATCCACGCAGGGGGTCTACACATTCCAGCTGTCTGGTGCGTGTCCTCGCTCTTAATCCAAACTAGACACTCTGGATCACTAATCTAATCCCGTGCGCTCTAGGACAGATGCAGAAACGTGATCTGAAGCTCTGTTATTTTAGGAGAACACGCCGGAGTCTGGTATATCGACCTGAAGAACGGTGCAGGTGCAGCAGGCAGCGGAGAACCCGCAGCCAAGGCAGACGTGGAGATGAGTCTGAACAGTGAAGACTTCATCAAGATGTTCACAGGTGAGGGGCAACAATGCAAAATAAAATCAATAATATAGCTTCATGTCGCACCCTGATGATAAAATGCGTATTAAAGGAGATCATATGTCTAATCATAAAAACACAATAAACTTACATTCATCTCATAAAGCGACTCTTAATAGTTAAGCATTTTCCCAATCCAACAAAAGATTTTTCAAATAAAAAAATGTTTTTTGCATTTCATACATTTTAAAACATTCCATTATAATAATAATAATAATAATAATAATAATAATAATCAGAAATGTGATTATTAGTTTGTGCATAAACTCTAATGAAGTGTAAAGTTAGTGTTGAATATTAACCCCCAGATTAATATAAAATAATTAAAATCATAAATATAAAATAACAACAATAATTTATTATAATGTCAGCAGTTTTTATGATGATGGTTTCTAACCTGTGCACTTTTTTTTTTTAATTTTTTAAAAACTTTTTTTATGCATGCATGAAATAAAAATAATTGATTACAGTATTGATATTATTCAAATATTATTTCCCACTCACATCACATTAAAATAATTCATTAAAAGTTATAGAGTGCTAATAATTAATAAAATTTAAATATTAATTGAATAAAATGTATACATTAGACCCTTAAACATTAAACATATTTAAACATTTAAACATTAGACCCTTCACAGCCGCTAGCGAAGCTTAAAGAGACGTCTGTGTGAAATTACACGGTAATAAACAGTGAGTACGATGACGTGGTGCTCGTGTTCACAGGGAAATTAAAGCCCACGATGGCCTTCATGTCCGGGAAGCTGAAGATCAAAGGTGACATGTCTCTGGCCATCAAGATGGAGAAGATGATGGCGATGATGAACAAGTCCAAGCTGTAATCAGAAATGTTCTGGTCTGTTAAACCATCAGCTATTAAACCATTCTTATTTTCAAACGGCTTCGTCCTGTTTTCCTTTTTTTATAGATAATATAACAGTATGGGGGGGGGCGGAGGGGCAGATTAAAGAAGTCAGGCGGGTTAAATTGTCTGGTTTAATCCATTTATTTGTGATAATTATAAAATCTAATTGATTACATTTACAGCAAAAATGTTTTCATGGATTTTTATTACTTGAATTAGTTCAAGTAATAAAAACATATAAAATATTTGGGGGGGAGGGGGTAGCTGGTAATATCAGTTCATGAACACACACACACACACTACAATTTCATCATCACATCTTGCCATATGGCAACAATTACATTTTACCATAGAATACTCACAATATCTAAACTTGTGTAAATGACAAAAAAATGAAAGTTAACTTATCTCAGAGAGTGTTTTCATTTTAAGTAGTTTTGCCTAAATATTGAGAAATTAATGCAGTTTTGAGAGTCCTCAGAGGAAGCTTTCACCATGTCATGACCATGCTAGACCACTAGAGGGCACCTTGTTCGCCATGTAGAACTTCTTCTGTTGTCGCCCCTATTTCCTGTTGCAATCATGCTCACCTGTTTGTTATTTCCTGCTTGATTAGTGCTCTATTTAAGTTCCTTGGCTTTTTCTCCTTAGTTGCTGGTGCATTGCTTCATCAGGTCATGTTTGTGAGCTGTTGTTTTTTTTTATTTTTTTTTTTAATATTATTAACTATAAAAAAAAATTGTTACTGTTTGGTTTATGCACTGTTTGTTTATATTTAGTATTTACTAGTTTTGTTTTATGAGTTTCTGCTTGTCCTAGTGTTTTCTCTTCCTTGGGTGTGTTCCCTGTGTTTTGTCTATAATAAAGAAGTTCTGCATGTGCATCCGTCTCCCTGGACTCTCCCTCATGACGCAAGACATTGCATTTTCCTTTATGCCAAAGTTAAAGCCCCCTTTTTCCTTTAGTTTTGTATTATTGCCTATAAAAAAAAACTGGACATGAATGGTATGTTGCCATGCAGCATGTAGTAAAGGGTTAATCCAGTACACAGTGTGAGACTTTTATCCAAAACAATTTTTAACCTTCTTGAGCTTTGGAGTGGAGAGAAATAATACACTACCAATTTTACTCTGGAAAAGAGCAAAGCATAAATGTAGTGTGAATAAAATATTCCCGGAAGGGAGTGCAATATTATAATTACGATTATTGTCATCAAAAACATGACAAATGCATGTGAACATATATTTCAAGTGGGTGTTTATTGTCATTCCTCTCTATATCCAGTCGCTTGTATACATTGGAGCGAAGTGTCGTTTCTCCAGGACCATGGTGCAACACAACAGTACGCAAGACTATGCAAAGTACACACACACAACGGTCTGAGAAGAGCGCAGTACAAAGATACACAGAAGCTACGCTGGAAACTGTTTAGTATTTAATAAGTATAATGTTAATAACTGAATATAAAGGGGTCTGGTGTGCATGCTGGGGAAAAAAAAAACAATCAAAACCATGAAATAGAGTCTGTAATGGTTATAATGGGAATTGTATTGGTTTTAATGGAAACTGTAATGGTCGCTGTGGGTCTGTACTGGTCATTTGTTGCCTTCTATTAGTGGCATGTTATGTCTAGTGGATACCATTAAGGACCGGTAACGGTTAGCTGATGGTTTGTAATGGTATTTGTAGCGGAAAATATTAGAATTTCTGTGATGGTTTCTATTGTCTGTTCAGCAGGGGTAGTTTTGTGAAGTGCGGAGTGCAGTGCTATTGACTCCGTTATCTTTCTGTGTCCTAATTGGGCACATGAAACCGGTTACATCCCAAATCACTTCCTACTGGAGACATGTAGTGCACTACTTAGGGTGTAAAAGCCGTTCTGCATACAGCAAGTGTATAGGGAACAGGAAGCCGAATGCGGTGCAAACATTTTTATTATTTATTTATTTACTCGACGTATTTAATAAAACGTAAATATGCAAATGAAAATAACGACGTAATATCCTCTTACCATCCCTTTTATTAACCAAATAAGTGTTTTAAAAATGAATAATTAGATGAATGTCACGGCTATTCGCAACCGGAAGTGACGTTCAGTAAAAGTCTCATCCTGAAGAAAAGAGCTAAAGAATCCATTTTTGTTTGGGATAAAAACATCCGTCATATATATATGTATATATAGTTATATTTGAATTGAATAAGTGTTTAACCCGATGATGAGTAGGAATTAACTGGTGTTTGATATTGCAGAAGATTTAACATATCACCACATGTGAGCCCTGTCGCTGTTTAATCTCCTGTGTGAAGGTAAATATTTATTTTAGCGCTGATGCTAGCGCTCTTTGTTAAACCGTGTTAGCTAGCTAGCTTACCTGTCTAGCTAGCTGCCGTTACTCAGATCTTCTTGACTCTGTGTTTATATTGATAGACGGGTTTAATAGTCTTTATTTCGCGGACACACTGGAGATGGCTAGCTTAACTGTTGTTTGATTTAGCTGTATGATTAGCACTCTAGCTAAGCTGTCACCTGTGCGGTCAGGTAGAGCTAACCTTACAGTGTAGCCTCAGGTTTAAGATAAAGACACCGTTTTACTGTTAATGGTGTCACTTGAATCATTGCTGTCAGTGTCAGGTGAGATATTTATCCAAAATACAACGTTATGTGCAAAATAATTACGAAAAAATCAATGGCGTGAAGTTATAAACATGATCAAGCAAATCGATCAGGTTTTCATCTAATAAAACCGTGTCTATCTTAAACCTGACGGTGTTTTTCTGTCGTTCGCGAACGAATCGACTCGTTGAGTCGACTCGCATGTATGATATAGGAGCTGTATTTATATATGTTTTCTCTCTTTTTTTTGTTTCTAGCTGTAGGCAGGACTGTTACTCTTGCTGTAAATGTAAACAAAATGCTTCAACGGCACATTTGTAACGCCTTGCTGATTTAACAATTATTTCTATATTTTATAAAGTCAAGTAGTGTTATTAAAAGGTAAAGGAGGACTTTGTTAAACAGTTCAGTCATAGTTATGCAAAGAAGAACAATCACACGTCAAAATATCACTAATAATAATAATAATAATAATAATAATAAATGCAATGAGCCATTTGGGAGCTGAAAGAGTCGACTTGTATTGACCAGCTGAGTCAAATGATCTGACTCACTCAGTGAAAAGAGCCAGAATTCCCATCACTAGTGACCCACACTGTTCCTGGAGATCTACCTTCCTGAAGACTTTAGCTCCAACCATAATCATGCGTGTTTCCCTGCTCTAACACACACACACACACATTTACTTATGTCACACTAAACACATAGGAGAATTCAGGGGTTCTCTAGGACCAGGATTGAGAGACATTTTACTGAAGGACATATTTAGGAACTAATATTTATATTCATTTGGGAAATTAGTATAACGATGACGTTCGGGATCCTAATTAAACAGTATATTCCTGGAATAACTTCGTTTAAGATTCAGACACAAAACCCGTGCGGTTGATTGTGGGTTTTTTATTTATTTTAATGTCTAAAATCTTATTTGAATGTCTGACAGAGTCACGAGAGAAACACACTACCATAAAGTAAAGAAATTCTGAACAGTATTTAGACTTATTTGGTGGTTAGATGATGAATACAGTATTACTCAGCTTCTCACACACCATGCAAACTTCCGTTATGTGATGGGAAACAGGCACAGAGACTAGAGCAGGATAAGGACAGTTTTGTATTTATTTATATTTCGTATAATGCTGTGAAAGGTTTACATTATAGCAGCTTGTGATTTAATTAAGATTTAATGTGATTCTGAATGTTGTCAGGCGAGGACGCTGATCATGGGGGACTGCTTACACACCTCGGCTGACAGCTTGTCTAAACTGGTGAAATGGGCGCACAGTCACGGAACCATCTGCACGCTGATCCCGAGCTTGAAGCACTTGCTGACGGAGGGAGCTCACGGAAACCTGACGGCACTTTGGGGCTGCAGCGCCGGCCACGCCTACCACTGGCCCTTAACGTCCTCCTGTAAAACGGCCCACAAGGATCGGATGTGTTTTGAGCGAAGCGGCCGAGGGATCAGTTCCGAATCCCTGATGCAGGGAGCAGCGGCCATGCAGAGCAGCTCGACGCCGAGGTTCCTGAGCAGCGCGGCCAAAACGAGCAAAGGCGACTCGAACCAGACCCGAGACTCGTACGACTTCTCCAACTGCAGCGAGCCGTCCGAGATGGACGACAACGCCGAGGAGCACCTGTTCGACATCGTGTGCGAGTCCTCTGCCACCGATGAAGAAGGCGATTCCGAGCCCAGGGTCACGCCCAGAAAACGAAGCACTAAGGGCCCGAGCTCGGACGACTCCGCCGATCCAGGAGCAAAGAAAATCAAGCAAGAGCGAGCCGAAGACTATTACACGGTGGCTAACGCACAAGCACAAGCCGCCTCGGAGAGCGCTCCGTCGTGTAGCGTCTCCCAGTCACCCAAACCCACGTCTCAGATCAGACCTTCATCCAGATCTTCAGCACCACACAATCCACAGCTACTGGAGGACGGAGATCTGGTAGGTGTGTCCTCCTCACCGCTGGAGAGCTCCTCATCATCCGTGACCAAACACATGCACACGCCAATCGGTGGCTCTCAAAACAGAACGCACATGAACTCGCACGTGAACCCGGCGGCCAATCAGAGCACGGCATCTCTGAGCCAAGCAGGAAGGAGTGACATGGTGGAAGTGCTTCCTAACGGGGATTTCAGCCTGCCCTTCGAGGATCCTTCAGGTGTGGTGCACCCCGAAATGGACATTTTAGCAGCACACAGTCTCAGCGCAGAGCCCAAAGGTGACACAGGTAAATATATTTTATACTCTAGACAAGGTTTAATAGTTTTCACGTTCAATAACTCCTCACAAAGATCTCGTTGTCTTCTGAAGAAAGGTTCTGATATTTTAACCATGCAGCAGATATCTTAGGAAAACATAATGACACCATCTGAGTGATTCATCTGAGTGATTCATCTGAGGGATTATTTCAATGATTTATTTAACTGATTCATTTGCATGACCATTTGATTCATTTAAATGTTCAATTTAGGAATTCAGTGGTCATTTGAATGATTCCTTTGAATGGTTCATTTGAGTCACCATTTGATTCATTTAAATGTTCAATTTCTGGAATCGGTCGTTATATGAATGATTAATTTGACTGATTCATTTCAATGATTCATTTGAGTTGTTACTTGAGTGATTCATCTGAGTGATTATTTCAGTGATTTATTTAACAGATTCGTTTGAGTGACCATTTGATTCATTTAAATGTTCAATTTAGTGAAGCACTGGTTATTTGAATGATTCATTTGAGTCACCATTTTTCAAGTAATCCCATACTTTGCCAATGCATCCAGTGAATGTTTAAACAAACCGGTAATCACAACATGATTGGATGGTTTGATAGAATTTTAGTAAATGTAGTTGCTATGGGACACATTTCCATACTGTTTCCAAAGAAAACATTTGTACTCCAAACTCGAGTAGAGCTGAAGTCTACAGGCAGCTCTCGTGTTCATATTATTAAATATTTAAATGTAAAACAGAAATGTAAATCTGCCGGCGTTCCACAGGAACAGTGTCGGTGTTCAGATCAGACACACGTGAGAGAAAATCTTCCCAAAGCTGCTCTTCTGGACTTTTTGTCTTTTATGTGTAAATGACGCACATCGCAGCAGTACAGTAAAAACTAGTCCGGTTATTTTACACTCACACAACCACCTCAAGAAAAATAGTTCCAGCTCCGAAAGGAGTGAGTCGACACATTTACAGCTTCGTTACACTTTTCACTTCACTTTTTTAAAATTATAAATGTGTAGAGATGAACAAAATTTGAATGATTTTTTTTTATTGACTCCTTGACCCCGCCCTCGTTCCCAACCGTGTACACCAAGCTCCGCCCCCAGAACCTTGCATGGTTCAACTAAAGCAAGCATTACTGAGGACTCTCATGGCATCGAACTGCTTAAAGACAAGTTATAACACCGTAAACACACAAACTTCGTCTCGTACTGTTTCGTGAGAATGTAATTTTCTTCGTAACGACGTTTTACGCTCCGATTTCAGCCCGAGATGTGGGCAGAGGGATTAGTAGGTGATCTGCCAAAAATATCGTATCACGATAATTGAGGACGTTTCTATGATACACGATGCGTGTCACGATATATAATTTAACTAACAAACTATCTGCAAAACAGTAGCAAAATAAACAAAGAAAACATCGATACGTTTCTTTAACGCCTACAAAGATTAAGTTAAAAAAAAATTTGGTCAAATCAAAGGCATCCATTCAGTATCATTTTATTTGTAATTATTAAAAACGCTTAAAAAAATAATAATACATCACCGTACCAACGATATCTCAGAGACGTGTATGGCGTAATCATTTATCAGGACATCGATATTCTATCAGTGCATCGCCCAGCCCCAGTGATTAGTACGATTAATCGTGCAGCCCAGTGTGGTACAGATCGTTATGTTTATCTAGTGGTGTCATTACACAGCGATTCTGATTCTGGATTTTATTTTTCTAAAAAGATGCCATTAGTCTTAGGCATGCTCACGGATACACACGGTGAGGACGAAAGACATCAGGTTTTAACGCTAAAGAATGCCTCCTTGATTCCACGAGCGGAGACTCGAAAATCATCACTCAGTGTCATTCCAGTCAGTCGACTTGGCTCTTATTAAACTTACCCTCTCTGAAATAAAGGACTTCTTATTCCCCAAGACGCTCTGTGGACGTTTTATTTTTACTCCAGATGAAAAACGGACGGCTTCCTTTATAACGGCGAGATACGAGATAAGAAACGGTGAGTGGATTTTCGCGTCTTCCTAATCGAGTCTAAACCTTTCGCATGGATTTTTTTTTGAATTTGTGAAAGGTCTTGTGTGTTACGTGGGTAAAATATGATTGTGATGATGTTTACAGGTTGAACAGAAGACGGCGTAAACGTCCTGAATGCCTCTCAGGGTTAGTTGTGCAAGACTTTTGTTATATTTTTGTTGTACTTGCTGTGATCTTTAGCTTTTTGTATTTATAGGGAAAATAATTTGGATGAAGTTTTGCATAATTGCAAATAAAACGTTTCCAATTTCTTTGTTGAAAATGATTATTTATTTATTTTCTTTAAACTCTGTGTACACCTAAATACCCTAGTCCGCTATCTAACGTGTATTTGGTGCGAGTGCGCTGTAAGTGGAGTAATTGGATTAAACAAAAACTCCAAACAAACCTGTCTCATCTCACATGCACACGTTTCAGCAACACTGTTTACATATTTAAATTTCACGCAGTAATTGTGGTTAATGGAGCTGTAACTATAGTACCAGCTGAATTGAGTGTTAAACTTGATCGCAGGATGTCTGAACTCGGAGGAACCGTTCTGGCCGTCCACGTCGGAGCTCTGTCCGAACACCGAGGGTCATTCTGAAGAGAGAAAGCAGCTGGAGGAGTACATCACCAGCGTGGGTGAGAGTTATCTTCACTTTTTTTTAAATTGTAATTTAATTTGCAAAGTAAATTAACTATGTAAGACATTAAGAGGTGTCTACGTACCTGTTTATTTGATTATTATTATTATTTCATCGGACAGATCCCGTAACGTTACGGAACCTCCAAGCTGTCATCTCACGGGTTCTCCGGTTCCATGAGGAGACCCGCGTGCAGGTTCACAGTCCTCCTCGTCCCGGAGAGCAGGAACTGTTTCCTGGTTCCGGACTCTTCCTCCCTCCTTATAAACTGGCCTGTATTCACCAGGAGTCCCGTCAGGACAGCATGCGGCTCTTCCACCTGCTGTTCGAACACTTCTTCACCGAGGAGGACCTCATCGGAGCCGTGGCTTTCGGGAAAAGGGGCAAAGTACCGGACGGGAAAAAAATCCTGGACAGAAGAAAAGTTGATGGGATTATATGTAAGCGCTGTTAAGAGTTCTGGATTCTGATTGGTCCGGCAGGAGGTGTTGATGAATTTACTAGCAGCAGCAGCTCTGCAATAGTGCAGCTTCTTTTTTTATAAATGTATTGCGGTCTAATAATAATAATAATAATAATAATAATAATAATAATAATAATATGGGTTTGAACAAAACTGATTATTTAACTAAGAAACACCTCTAAATGTTTAAAAGCTGCTCTGGTAAACTTTCTTTATAGTTTTTTCCACAAGTCTTTACGTTCTTAGAGTTAACAATAAGAAGGGTGTTCAAACTTTTTTTCCCTTCGACATTATAAGTTCATCAGATCTAAAGTAACCCTGCATTAACTTTTGCAGAAATGTTTTATTTCTAAATAGTATTTTTAAATGCTGCAGCAGTTGTGTTTACTTTATTTCACGTCAAAAAAACAACAAAAGAAGTAGATCGGTGAGGGGTGTGTAAACTTTTGCATACAATTGTAACTCTAAATGGATAAAAAAGAGCTCTAGGAACTGATCAACTTCGTGGGTGGTGTGATGAAGCGGGGTTACTGTTCCCACTGCAACGTTGGTTATTTCCCCATAACAGCACGCCCTGTAGTGTTCTATTCCTCTTACTCCATTTTACCAACAATTACTATTTATTATTTATTAAGGGACATCATACTTTTTATCCCTTTATATTTACATCTAATGTTCATGAAATGAGTGAGTTCCTTTTGTCGGTTACGTTATAGCAGATATAAACACTCGTTCCCTCACCATCCCTCTCTTTATTCTCTCTCTTTACTCTCTCTCTTTATTCTCTCTCTCTTTATTCTCTCTCTTTATTCTCTCTCTCTTTATTCTCTCTCTCTTTACTCTCTCTCGTTACTCTCTCTCTTTATTCTCTATCTATTCTCTCTCTTTATTCTCTCTCTTTACTCTCTCTCTTTTCTCTCTCTCTATTCTCTCTCTCTTTATTCTCTCTCTATTCTCTCTTTATTCTCTCTCTTCATTCTCTCTCTCTCTTTACTCTCTCTCGTTACTCTCTCTCTTTATTCTCTATCTACTCTCTCTCTTTATTCTCTCTCTTTACTCTCTCTCTCTCTATTCTCTATCTATTCTCTCTTTATTCTCTCTCTCTCTTTATTCTCTATCTATTCTCTCTCTTTATTCTCTTTCTTTACTCTCTCTCTTTACTCTCATGAGCCGTTACTATAGAAACGATCAGGTATCAGAGCGAGAGCGTTAATATAAACCCGCGCTACTGTGAGAGCCGCTGTTCTAGAGAACTAATCCCCACCTCCTGACCAATCAGAAAGATAAAAATAGCTCATGAAGTATAGTTAATCAGATGGGAATGGTTTGTTTTTAGTAATGAAACGGTTTTGATTCCTTCACAGCGTACGTTCTGCGGTGTTCCACGCTGGATGGATGGACGCCGGTGGAATCGGCGAAGCTGAAGAAAGCGTGCATCAACAAGTGCAGACTGAGAATCGGACAGAGGAAGAAGTTAGCACAGGGGCCGTATCTGTTCCACAAGTCCGGCCCGTCGTACATCTGAGTTCTGGTGTTAGCGTGCTGTTATTGCTGATCACTCGTAAATGTACAGGAGTGAACCGTATTGGATTTCTGCTCTACGTCACTGACTTTCAGCCGTTTCGTTTATAAACATGCTTTAAATCCGCTTCATCATGCGTTTATTATATTAGTGATGCCTGTACGCGAAACAGAAACGTAGCAGTGCCGTCATCAAAATCTCCAATATCCAAAGTTCTGTCAGACAGCTCTGGAGAACGTCTGACGCTCATTTCCAGACGTCTGGGGAAAATTGACACTTAAAGGGATCGTTCTCACAAAATTTAATCCTCATGTCGTTCCAAAACTCTATGGCGTTCTTTCTTCTGTGGAAAGTAAAAGAAGCTATTTTGAGAAATGTCTGTGGGGTTTTTTGTCCATACGGTGGAAGTCCATGGGCACCAAAACGGTTTGGTTACCAACATTCTTCAAAATATCTTCTTTTGTGTTGCGCAGAAGAAAGAAGTGCGTACAGGTTTGGACCGACATGAGGCTGAGTAAACGGTAACAGAATTTTCATTTTTGGCTGAAGCGTCCCTTTAAGACTCGAGGTAAGGTCCTGTTGTCTTTCAGCGGTTCATTATTAACTGCAGTAAAGGCTGCTTTCACACGTCTGAACTTCTTCGTTATAGCTCAGGATATCTCACGAGCCGATGGTTGTAGGATCTATCTGGAGATTTCATCGTAACCAGCAGATGAACTGATTGGATTTCGGAATTGATCCAAAGGTCACAACGAGGTCAAATATGTGAAATAGATTTTCTCCAGCAGCTTCCTTATTGTGTTTTAATGGTATCTGAGCCGTACAAGAAGGACTGGTTTTGTGGTGGAGGCGTTCCCGTTCCATTCGGGACGTCGTACGTCTCGTCTCGTATTCGGTCGTTAGCAAGACTCGGTTTTCACCAGCACTCTGTCCTCCGTGTTTGTTTCTAACTTGGTCTTGGCTACTGAACGGGGAGGATGAAGGTTGACACGTGCTTCCTCTGAGACGTGAAGCCTCCAAACATCTTTTCGAACTGCTCCTCACGTAGCGTCACACACTTAGGGAAGCGCCGTCTGCCCTCTTCCACATACATGAACTCACAGATGCACATGATTGGCTACCGCCCCGCCCTGTGATTGACAGGGGAGAGAGAGTATGCCCCTCCCACTCAGAGAACGGATCATTTTGGACACGGGCGCACGTGACATTTCGGTAATCCCTGTTAAACGCGGAGGCGTCCTTTAAGTTACAGTGAAAACCAATGAAAGATCGTTTAACGTGGACCTTTTAAAGGAGTGGTGTTTATCACAGCAGCGTAGAGCGAAACCGTCTCAGACTTTACCTTTTCATAAACGTTTCTGTGTGAACCTTGTAGCATATTTCATCTTATATCATTATCTATAATAAACATTGGAATATTATTCATGGTGTAACTATATTTCAGATTTTCAGTGTCTATCCGATGTCTTATCTCGATTTGATTTGATTTGCACAGATCGTTATTCTTCAGATATCTTTTGGGTTTTGTAGCACTGTACAGAACTACAGGACTCACATCTGTGAAAGGTTGATCATACGTTTGCTTTTTTTTTTCCTTTAACGATCTTAATCATGTTATTGTTTATGATATCTAAAAGTGGCCTAGCTACAAGATTTGTGTAGATTTTATTTCCAGTGTGTGCTGCGTAGCCACATCAGATGATAGATGGTTAGAAGGTGTGTCGGTTACACTATTTTATATTCTCCTTCTTTACTTTTACCTGTACGTTACGAGGCCTAGACGGAAAAGGTAAAACTGTAGTGACCTGTAAGTACACGTGAACATTTCCCTCATAATAATTCGTGCAGTACAGAAACGAGTGGAGTGGAGTGGAGTCAGTGCTACGGTCTGTATTTATTTTTGATGTGTAAATAATCGGTTTTGATATTTGATGCATTGTCGGTGTTAGGATTTATTTTCTAACAAAATATTTTAATAAAAATCAGTGGAAAAATCAGGCTCGGATGTTTTGTGTGTTTACTCTGTAGCAGCTGTCCATTTGAAACTGGAAGGAGAATACATGCCATATGAAATAGTTTGTATTTTTTTTTTGAAGGTTAACGTTCTGTATAGATCTTTTGTTCAGATTTTTTCTGTGTGTGTGTGTGTGTGTGTGTGTGTCAGCGTATGAGATCGAGAGGCTGAAGGCTCTCCTGCAGGTGGAGAAGAATAAGAGCATGATGCTGGGAGAAACCATCAGCAGCCTGAAGCAGGATAAAGAGCTGCTGCAGCAGGAACTCACCAAGAAAGCTGAGCTCATCTGCGAGTTCCTCCAGGACCAGCTCCGACCAGGTACTCACCTGAAGGGTACACAAGTCCGTGCAAAAATAGATTTAAAAACAAAAAAACATTGTAGTTCAGTCATGATTGTTCTCCAAATCAAAATCATGATTAATCAGGAAATGTAAAATGATCAAAAGTATTATTTCACTCCATCAGTTCTATCAACATAAATATGTAAGAATATAACGGGGACAACATGGAATAGGACAACAGTATAAAATAATGGTGTAACTAGATAACAACTGAATGATGTAACAGGGTAACAGTGGAACATGGCAACAATGTGACAGCATAATGATGTATAGGGTAACAGTGGAACAGGTAGCACAGTAATGATGTACCTGTAGGGTACATGTAACAGGGCAAGAGGGTAACAGGGTGACAGGTTAAGAGGGTAATGATGCAACAGGGTAATGATGTAACAGGGCAAGAGGGTAACAGGGTGACAGGTTAAGAGGGTAATGACGTAACTGTAATGATGTAACAGGGTAACAGGTTAAGAGGGTAATGACGTAACAGTGTAATGATGTAACAGGGTAACAGGTTAAGAGGGTAATGACGTAACAGTGTAATGATGTAACAGTGTAACAGGTTAAGAGGGTAATGATGTAACAGTGTAATGATGTAACAGGGTAATGATGTAACAGGGTAATGATGTAACAGGGTAACAGGTTAAGAGGGTAATGATGTAACAGGGTAATGATGTAACAGGGTAATGATGTAACAGGGTAATGATGTAACAGGGTAACAGGTTAAGAGGGTAATGATGTAACAGGGTAATGATGTAACAGGTTAAGAGGGTAATGATGTAACAGGGTAATGATGTAACAGGTTAAGAGGGTAATGATGTAACAGGGTAATGATGTAACAGGGTAACAGGTTAAGAGGGTAATGATGTAACAGGGTAATGATGTAACAGTGTAACAGGTTAAGAGGGTAATGATGTAACAGGGTAATGATGTAACAGGGTAATGATGTAACAGGGTAATGATGTAACAGGGTAACAGGTTAAGAGGGTAATGATGTAACAGGGTAATGATGTAACAGGTTAAGAGGGTAATGATGTAACAGGGTAATGATGTAACAGGGTAACAGGTTAAGAGGGTAATGATGTAACAGTGTAATGATGTAACAGTGTAACAGGTTAAGAGGGTAATGATGTAACAGTGTAATGATGTAACAGGGTAATGATGTAACAGGGTAATGATGTAACAGGGTAACAGGTTAAGAGGGTAATGATGTAACAGGGTAATGATGTAACAGGTTAAGAGGGTAATGATGTAACAGGGTAATGATGTAACAGGGTAACAGGTTAAGAGGGTAATGATGTAACAGTGTAATGATGTAACAGGTTAAGAGGGTAATGATGTAACAGGGTAATGATGTAACAGGGTAACAGGTTAAGAGGGTAATGATGTAACAGTGTAATGATGTAACAGGGTAATGATGTAACAGTGTAACAGGTTAAGAGGGTAATGATGTAACAGGTTAAGAGGGTAATGATGTAACAGGGTAATGATGTAACAGTGTAACAGGTTAAGAGGGTAATGATGTAACAGTGTAATGATGTAACGATGTAACAGGTTAAGAGGGTAATGATGTAACCATGTAACTGTTCCTTAGTTACATAATGAAGTGTTAATCTTTTAACTTCTCCATTTTAAACACAGTAAAACTCCAGATAAAAGCGGTTAGAGTGTAATGAAGTTCCGATGTGTAGAAGGGGTCATGGAGGAGGAGGATGAAGAGAGAGGATGAGGATGATGATGATGAGGGTGGATGCAGTGTGTGTTAAGAAGTTTAAACCTCTGTAACCTGTGTTGCGTTTCGTGTCTTCGTCAGACAAGAGGCGAATTCATTCTTCCAGTCAGATGGAGGCAGGAAGTTCTCATCAGCTGATCAGCTCGTTTCCTGATGAAGGAGCTCCGTTCGAGTCTCCGGCGCTGTTTGACTCGTTTGAGGAGGTGGAGGTTCACCCGCTAGACCGACAGAGAACCATCAAGCTCTCCTCCAAGAGGAACCGGGACGGAGAGAACACGCGCGTCAGGAGTACGTGAGGCTTTAACAGTCCAAACGACGGGACGTGGGGGCAGACGCTCTGTTAGAGTAACCCTTTAATCCACACGTCTGAGAGAAGGAAACGTCACACTACTCAATTATAAACACCTTTCTTTACTCGTTCATTTATTCACTTGGTTACTTCGTTGTGTTTTTTCCTCCATATTTTGTTTTACTATATTTTACTCAGGACTACAGATACTTGTTTATTAACATTATACCTTCATGAGATTTTGATATAATCTTCTTTTTATTGACTTTTTTGTATTTTCGCTGCATTTTCCCGTGTTAAAGCTGTAATCCCCCAAATTATTTGTATTTATTATGAAGTTTTTGGGTTACTAAAAGCGTCTCGTTATTTCCACGTGTGTTTGTGTGACAGGAAGTTCAGTGTGTAGTGAAAAAAGACAACACCGTAATGTCTAAAATGTCACTTTCTGCATTCCGACAGCGAACGAGAGAGAAATAGTCGTGCAGTGTTGATGTTGAACTCCCGATGTGGAAATCTGCTCTGGATACGTTAAACTAACACGTGTTGTGGTCCGTTCCCCGCAGTGAAGAACGTGGTGGGCGTGATCGCGCGCTACATGACGGCTCTGCAGGAATTCCGCCGCAGCGTCTCCATGAAGGTGGCTTTCGACCGAGTGGGCGTGGACCGGAACACCATCTCCAGGACGGCGGCCATCGCGGAGCTGAGTCTGGCCGCGCCGGAGGTTTTCCACGCTCTGCCTCCGTGGGACGAGAAAGAGGAGACGCTGGCGCACTACGCCGTGAGGTGCAGGCAGGCCATGGACGAGAACATCAAGGCCAAGATTAAAGCCATGAAAGCCCGGGGAGAGCTTTTACCCATCGTCAGCAAATAAAACACTTTCCTCCGGGTCTCAGCGACACGCCGGAGATTTCAGAAGAGCACTAAAGTTCCTCGTGACTTATTATACACTCGACTCATTTTTAGTCTAATGTACGAATATTTACACTACAGTATCAGAGATGGTTAATGCTTTCTGTCTCGTATTAACTTTGTGCCAGATTATGGACCTGTGTTGACATCTCACACACACACACACACACACACACACACGGTTTAACATTTTCACTGCATGCTTATCCCCCACACACACTGATGTTCTATCCCACAGTGTTGACGAATCTCGATCACACACACACACACACACACGGTGCTTTCACAGTCATGCAATAAAATCACCTTCACGTCACATTCACTTTACTGCATTAAAGTATCGCGTTCGTTTTTAACGCTGAGGAACGTAGTTTTTTAGCGTGAACACTGACCCAGGTACGAACAAGAACCTTTAAAATGTGTTCCTGAGGGTCTCAGGCAACAACAAAAAAGCACAAACACCTCAACTGTATGAATATGCTAATTATAACCCCACCCCCACTCTACAAACTCCACCCCTTTCCTCTGGTGAGCCACTGGACATTTACATCAACACTCTGCTAACTTGCATATTCGATTCTGATTGGTTCTTATATTTTATGATGCAATGACACTTCTTGAAAAACTGTACATTTAAATTAAGGGTTTAATTACAATGAATTTAATTTAAAGAACAAATAAAACAGTCGCCTCGTTTTCAGACACAGATTTGTTTTGGTTGTTAGTTTAAATGGCGGACTAACGTGACCTCGAACACAGCCTTGTCTAAACTGATAAATAACTCAGGAACTACATTAAAGAAGGATCTGTAATTGAACAGAATTGTTTTTAAACAAAGGTTAATGTTACTGGAAACGGTTTAGAATCGAATCATGTCCGTTTCTTCCTGCGTATTTCACAGCAGGTCGACTTTTCTGTATCTGATATGAAATACAAAAACCGTAGAATCGGTGTGGAGCTCACGGAGATCTTCTGCGTTTAAAACCCGCCGACGTGGAGTTTAAATGGCGGGGGATTTTCTGTAGAAGGACAAACGTCTCTTTAAAGTGTCACTTGTTTTGTTGTGTTTTGTTCCAGCGTCACTCTGCCTCGAGTCGAGGCAACACGGGAAGGATCAGGTTTCCAAACGAGGAGTCTTGTGTGATGAAGAAGCCTGAAGAGTGAGCGTGCGCGTGCTGAAACGTTACAATCACAAAGTTTTTCAGATGCGTCGAATAAGTTCTTCTACACGAACAGAGGATTTTATCTTACGGCACTCAGTAAAACGCTTGATCTCCGAGTCGTTACCTGTAAAGCTGCTTTCTGCTGCGCGGCGATGTGCTGCTGCTCCGCGTGATCCCGAAATTCCTTCACCGGCGGTCTGGAAAGCGGAATACTGAGACACACACAAAAATCCCCTTAGGATCAAAATGCAGATTGAATCTAATATTTAATATTACACCACAGAGCTGCTGGATTCTGATTGGTCAGGAAGTATAGTTTTCTGTAAGGAGAGATGTGTTCATGTAACGTGTATGGAAGGAGTCTCCAGTGTCAGCGCAAACTGTTAAGTTTTCTGACATCTTCAGGACAGAGGAGTGTACGCTTCTTTACGGTTTCTCGGTAACAATCTCTTACTTTCTTTAAGAGTGAGAAACAGAGAGGCTGGTGAACATCTTGCACCATAATTCAGCACTGCAGATGTTGTGTGAATCAGGTGTTTATGACGAGGTAAGAGCGTGTGAGAGATCTAGTGTGGTTTGATTGTATTGTCTCTCCAAAACCAAGAGGAAAACAAGTCTCGAAGCAGCTCCAGGTGTCTCGGTCGAGTGGACGTGCAGATTATTGGAGAAAGTTAATGACTTTCAGAAAGGGGGGGTGTAAACTTTCCTCCATCTTCTTGTAAGGGTGTGTAAACTTTTGCACTCGCTGTAAAAGAAGACAGAAAGTGTAAACTGTCACCTGGCTCCTGGATTGTTCATGGACTGACTCTGGATCAGGCGTCTCTTCTCTTTATCCAACTCGGCCAAAATCGCCACTCGGTTTTTATTCGGAAATCCTGCAGGAGAGGAAAAGCTCAAGTTCACACTACACGAGAGGAAAGGCGAGGCAACAATAACAATAATAATCTGACCCAAAAAAAGAACACAGTGTTTAAATACTGAAATCTGTATTTTAAATAAATAAATAAATAAACAGTAAATAATAATAAAAGGTTATTGTTTTGGAGAGGTTAAAGCTTTATTCCTCCTAAAAAAGCGCTTAAAGTCAGCATTATAACGCTCTTACAGTTTATTAGATATTATTAGCGAGCTAAAATGATTATTATTAACATTGTTTTTGTCGCCCAAAGTGAATCAGATTCGGCTTCGAAAATTAAAATAAACATATAAACATTCAGTAAACTGATTTAAACACAGAAAGCTGTAAGGGTTAGCTCGTTAGCTAAACAACACGGATAAAACTTGTTTTCCGAACAGAACTCGGTGTTGATCGGTACCTTGTCCCGGCGGATTTGACGCCATCTTTAAATGTCCGTTAATTTATATTTCTTTAATTAATTTATAAATCGGTTAAAGTGAATAAATTAATTTAAAGATATCGAAATCATGCTTTGTTTTCAGGGCTGTGAGTTCTTCCTCATCTTCCGCAGTGTTTGTATCCCGGCGCTGCGCACTGCCACCTAGCGGACTGGAGGGTTTATAAACCACGTGCTATACATTCGACCACTCACTCCTACTGCCACCTTGTGGACAGGAGGGTTTATAAACGAGACCGTATTCTTTTATTTGGGCTGTAATTCTGATACTTTCTAAAATAATCCCTTCCTACACAACATCATCATCATCATCATCATAATCCACAAATCTGCCTCCTGCAGACTCTGAACAGGATACTAAATCAAATCATATATCAGATTCAGTGATATCATTAAATATCAGATCATCACCTTATGAGAATTATTTCATTCAGGGTGATAATTTGTGTAAAGAAATCAAAAGAAAACAGGAAGTGGGATAAATTACATAATTTGTTTATATATATATATATATATATATATATATATATATATATATATATATATATATATATACACACACACACACACACACACACACACACACACACACATTACTAAATTACTAATTAGTGAGTTACTAAAGTGTGTGATGATACATGATATATAACAGCTGACTTCTTTAATATTTCTGTTCTGTACGAGGCACTACATCAGGAGTCTCTAATCTTATCCACACCGACCCAGGTGTCGCTGCAGACTTTCATTCCAGGGCAAAAAGAGGCACACCTGGTAGTTAATTGGAGATTAAGGTGAATCGAGGAATCAGGTGTGGCTCGTGTTTGGTTGGAATAAAAGCCTGCAGCCACACCTGGGTCAGTGTGGATAAGATCAGAGATCCCTGTACTAATGGTTCAGGAGGAGGAGGTGGAGGAGGTGGAGGAGGAGGTGATGGTGATGGTGATGGTGATGGTGGTGGTGATGGTGGTGGTGATGGTGGTGGTGATGGTGGTGGTGATGGTGGTGGTGATGGTGGTGGTGGTGGTGGTGGTGGTGATGTAGATGCAGGACACTCTGAAGGACCTGGAGTTGGAAACTGAGCTGTAATTAAGAGTACCAGCCTGGGAGAAGGAGATGGAAGCTGAGGGGAAGAAGCTCGACCTGACTCCTCCTCCAGTGAAGTTCTGCTCTTTCTTCTGCAGCAGTCTCTGATGTCTCCAGTCCAGACCTCCCCGGTAAACCAGCCTGCTTCTTATCGTAGTGTCCATGTTGGTTTAGTTCCTGTGTTTAGGGAGTGTGGAGATGGTCTAAAGGTTTGTGGTGTGTTGCTGCAGTGTAAAAGGTCAGGGAAAGCACAGGAAGCATGCTGAGCTCTCCCTCTGGAACAGTGTTTAGAGTAGGAGGTTGTAAGGTGACTGTTTTTCAGCTCAGCCAGTCAGTGGTGTTTCCTTCACTCGGGGAAATATCATCGCTGGTATTAAACTCGTATTTAAATTTTTGAACCTGAAGTTGTGTCTGATCCTGGGATAACCCGTACTGATGTTCTGCTCTGTATCTCTGTGTTCCCTGCCTGTGTTACGCAAACGCCTGCACAAAACGCTGGATGATGTGGTGGATTTGAGTCTTTTTACTGCATCATGAAGAAACCTCGTTGGACGAAGTCTCTAAGTTTGGTCCTGATGTTCCACCCAAATACGACCCAGAGCGACAGCATCCAAACATCCCAGTGCACCACAACACCCTGCACCTCTGAGCCTCTACATCTGCTCCTTTACCTAAGAAAAAAACTATTCACTA
This sequence comes from Ictalurus furcatus, assembly GCF_023375685.1. Classification (NCBI taxonomy): domain Eukaryota; kingdom Metazoa; phylum Chordata; class Actinopteri; order Siluriformes; family Ictaluridae; genus Ictalurus; species Ictalurus furcatus. Next base: position 28,880,612 of record NC_071270.1, read on the forward strand.
AAAGCTTGAGTAAACAAATGTTTTCAGTCAGAGGTGACGAAAGCATGAACTAATATTTCCGCATCATGTAGTGACAATATGTTTCTTATTTTAGAAATATTTCTGAGATGAAAGAAGGCTATCCTAGTAATATTATCTACATGAGCATCAGATGATAGACTGGAGTGAATAATCACTCCAAGGTCTTTTACTGCTGCACATGATGAAACAGAAAGACCATCCAGAGTTACTGTGAGATCAGAAAGATTACTTCTAGCTACACGCGGTCCTAATACAGGTTCTTCTGTCTTATCAGAATGAAGTAAGAGGAAGTGAATAAGCAGTGAGTGTGTGTTCGGAAAGCAGATCCCTCTGTAGCACACGGTTGTCAGTCTGTAGTGGAGAAGTCTGAGTTGGTGAATCATCTGATTGCTTTTTATTGAGTGATGTTTTGATGAAGGAATCTTGGATCTCCTTCATAGATGGTTGACTAGAAGCATTCCAGCTGGTGGTTCCTTGTTCCCTCAGAAACCAGGTTTTAAACTTTGCTCATGACCGACCCTGCTCTGGACATGCAGGACCTGGCTCCAAGTTCACCGCTGTTTTCTCAGGTGGTCCAAGAGTTGCAGATTAACCATCAGGTCTCTAGTGCCTGTGACTCAGACACACCAGGTTCCCTTGAGCGTTTCCATCAGATATTTTAAGAACATGCTGCGCTCGTGTTGGATGGAAACAGAAGCACTGGCGTGAGAAGGTTCACCTTTTGTTGTTTGCTGCTCGTGATGCTGTTCAGGACTCTGTTGGTTTTAGTTTGTTTGGTCTCAGGATGACTGGGAGTCCGTTCCCCGTTCAGTTTTAGTTTTGTTGTCCTTTCCAGGATCTTCACTCCAGATTTGATTTGTGGGATAACAGGAAGTTAAACAGAAACTTAGCCACACTTTTATTTATATATATCTATATCTATATATCTCAGAACTCCTGATTGCAGACTTAAAACTGGTAGATGAAGAAGTACCATGTTCGCAGTGGAAGTAGAAGTGGTGGTGGTGGTAGAAGTAGAAGTGGTGGTGGTGGTGGTAGAAGTAGTGGTAGAAGTAGAAGTAGAGGTGGTAGAAGTGGTGGTGGTGATAGTAGTGGTAGAAGTAGAAGTGGTGGTGGTGGTGGTAGAAGTAGTGGTAGAAGTAGAAGTAGAGGTGGTAGAAGTGGTGGTGGTGATAGTAGTGGTAGAAGTAGAAGTGGTGGTGGTGGTGGTAGAAGTAGTGGTAGAAGTAGAAGTAGAGGTGGTAGAAGTGGTGGTGGTGATAGTAGTGGTAGAAGTAGAGGTGGTAGAAGTGGTGGTGGTGGTAGCAGTGGTGGTAGAAGTGGTAGTGGTAGAGGTGATGGTGGTGGTAGCAGTAGTGGTAGAAGTGGTGGTGGTAGAGGTGATGGTGGTGTGCTCGGATACTCGAGGAGCTCCATCAGCCGTTTTGTGTTGCAGTGTGTTGCTGTGATGAAAGCAGTCTTCAGTTTGGATTTGTGGATGCTCGCCTGGCTGTGTTCGTGTGTATTACCTGATGAACACTGTAAATATCAACACCTTGTGAATTTTTCCCAGTAGCAGGGATGTGACTGCCGTTTCCACTGGGCGTGTCTTTGGCCTCTATTATTTTGTAACGGAGTTATGGAAGAGATGATTTAATATACGTGTCTGAAAACGGTGTAGCTTTTGGTCCACGCTGAAGCTGCTGGTTCTTGTGGTGTTCTGTACATACGCACACTACCACTCAAAAGTTTGTGGACACTCGACCGAAATGTTTCTCATGATGTTTAAAAAGCTTTTGATCCGAAGGTGTGCGATGAAACGTGTGAAATCGGTGTTGTAGATAAAAATATAATCATGCTGATGTATTCGTTTCTTTCATTAGAAAATAAGTCTTATTTACAAAACAAATATTGTTTTTAATCAGACGACTCGAGGGAAATATTCTGAAAAGCAGGAGATGAGTGCGCAGCGGCGGTGTGAACTCCTTTAACACTGTTTATCAGCAGCTCAGGGAAATTCCTCAAGAAATCGGGGAGAAAACAGTTCTGTAAATTCTCGGTAAAAGCGCGTCTGCTCTGAAGATGATAAAATATTAAATTCTTTTATTATTAGATTTTTTATCACAACATAATTCCTGTAGTTCCGTTTGTGTTACTCCAGAGTTTTGAAGCCTTTATTGTTAAAAAAATGTAGGGGAAACAAAGAAAAATAAAGATGAGTGTCCCTAAACCTTTGGCCGGTAGTGTGTGTGTATAAAGTGTATATATAGAGTGTTTCTCATCAGCGGGTGAGTCTCCAGGCCCCCGGCGTGTCCTAACCGGGTCCGTGTCCAGCGCGGGACGGTTAGACGTACAGTGCGGCTCCTCCGCAGTAAAACCAGCAGCGTTCATTCATCTTGTCTGAAAAGTGCTCCGTTACGTGACGCGTTGCTTTCTTTCAATCACAAACATCTTTTGTTGGAAAAGTAAGGTTTGGAAATATAAAATGTTTTTATATTCATAAAAAAAACATAAAATAAGTCATAAAATAAACATCTCTAACAGTTTGTACTAAAAAACATTTTTAAAAGGGTCTGAGACCTCCGTGCCGCGCTGTAGTTATTGTACTGTACGTGTTAAGGATGCTGTTGAAACTTTACGGCCAGAAATCTGGCACGTGTGGCTTCTGAAAGAGGGAAACAATCATCATCTTGACCTAAAGGATTAAATCGCCAAATCTAAACAGTGTACAAATGAATAATCAGTGGAACGTGATTAAATACTCCGCTTGTGCTCGCTCGCTCTCTCTCTCTCTCTCTCTCTCTCTCTCTCTCTCGCTCTCTCTCTCTCACTCATCAACACCTTCACACTCCGAGCAGCAGATCGATAGAGGGAGTGTGTACAAATCAGGTGATTTACACCTTTTTACTAAATGTTACTGTTTTATTTCCTGTTTACTGAACATACTGCAGAATCACTTCTCAGCGGAGTTTTCATCATCACTGCAGGTTCCGACCGCACAGCTAGTGGTGGTGGTGTTATTACTACTACTACTACTACTACTACTACTACTACAACAACAACAACAACAACACCACCACTCTCTTCTACCCACCTGAAACCTGTAATGGGGAAAGGTGCGTGTTCCTGTATATATTTTTAAGCTGCCGATTGTAAGCTGTTTATCGTGATTGTTTAACATGAGAAGTCACAGACAGGGAAAATAAGAACAAGATGAACAGGACAAGCCGAGTGCTCTGTGTGGAGAGAGGGCGGAGTGGAATACACTGAAGAAGAGAAGAAACCAGACAGACAGGTGAAAGAGATGAACAGGGTTTAGTAATAATGCTTTAACCTTCCTTCACTTCAGCAGGAACGCGGTCGTATAAACCGGACTCGAGCGCGAGACTCCCACTCCGCGTCCACTCTCGGGAATTTCTGGAATTAGTAAATAAATACTGATGCATTATGGAGAGGCTACAGTAAAGGCTACGTACTGTATACAAGTCATGATTATTGAGCTGAGGTTATTAGCGGTAAATAAACAGCAAGAGCAGACGGCGAAACAACGGCACAGGAGGAAAGCCTTGTTGGGAAAAACACACGGGGGGAGGAATAAACCGCACATGATAGTGGGTTTAAAATGAGAAGACTAACAAGCATAAAAACTCTAAAATCAATTCCCCTCGACACAAGTGACCTGTACAAGCGCACACACACACACACACACACACACACACACACACACACACACACACCAGAGCGATGCAGATGAAGCTGGCAGTCCTTGCAGTTCTCATCTTATAAAGTCTGTCTCTCTGTGTCCACTGTAGCTCCCCCCCCCCCCCACACACACACACACGCGCACGCTCGTGTACGATCAGCTAATATCAGTCTCACTCTGTATAAAAGCACGAGCTCCGTCACGGGAATGCCGCTGACAGGACAGAGTGTGTTACAGGAAGTCTGATCCAGGATCAGTTCCCCACTAGAGCCTATCCCAGAACCACAGCGGGAGGTTCTAGCAGTTGATGGAGCAGTCCGTCTTGGCTTTAGCAGCAGAGCTGATGATTCTGCGCAGACAGTGACCGAACTCCTCCAGGATCAGTCTCTCTGCCATCGCCTGAGGCTGGTTACAACGCTCTGCCTTCCTCGCCTGCTCCAGGAGACAGTCACACGTCGCCTCGGCAACCTCCTTCGTTACGAACGTGTACGGCAACCTGGGCGAGAGAGAGAGAGAGAAAATCAGACAGCGTTAGACAGAGTTGGACAGAGAGTCAGAGAGGGAGAAAAAGAAAGAGATTATGGTAATTAAGGACAGTAATTTTAGCGGAGCGTCGTACTTCCCCCCGCTGCTGCTGATGGCCGGAGCGGTTCTGGTCAGCAGGTCTGAGATCTGAGAGGACAGTTTGGTTTTAGCTGCAGTCTGCTGCTGCACTCGCACCTCCGCCGCATCCGCCAAGTGCATCAGAGTCTTCCTCTCAGGACTCTCCTCAAAGTTCTTACAGCCCACACACTTACAGATCGACGAGCACATGATCTTCGCCTGGGAACACGAACACACGCGCGCGCGCGCACACACACACACACACACACACACACACACACACTGATGTGACAAAAAATATCACATCACAATTCATTGCTACAGTTTCAAGAAAACCCCCACTGCTGTGTTAGTTTCATTTTACTTTTATTTCATTATTTCAAAACTGTTCATTTTAATCCATTTCTATAGTTTATTCTATAGGCTTATTTCAGTATTTAGCATTTTGTGTGTGTGTGTTAGCTCTGAGTGCTTGTAAAGTAGTAATAATGAAGTGTTCTCTGAATAAGTTGGTTTTATTCCACAGCGCTGTTGAATTCTCGATTCTGATTGGCTGACAGGCGTTCTGAGGTGTGCAGTGATTTCTCAGTAAATGCACAGCTAAAGTAGTTCCAGTTTCAGGTCTTGACCGTTTTACAGTTCCATATCACTTCGCCGAGTCAACTGAAATAACCGAAAAGTTATCCTGCTGTCCAACGCAGCGCGCGCACACACACACACACACACACACACACACACACACACACAGCTAACAACAAACAACATGACAGAAAACTACGATTTTCCAGAAAGAAGTAGTGAATAACTGACGACGGGACCAGAGTCGATGATTTCTCTCATAGGTTTTATGGCATAAGAGTAGCGCTGTGTTAAAATGATTTATTTATTTATTTATTTATTTATTTAACATGGAAAAAGAGAAATATATTTTTAAAAATCCTAAAAAACAAACAAAACCTAATCATTTTGAATAATTATAAAACTACTGAGGAAATCTGAAAGGTTTACCGTGACACCCATTCACCATTGAATTAACAGGATCCTTAACAGTTTACCTTCACGTTTAATGCTTTATTTAAAAAATACTAATAATAAAACACAAACTGTACCCGTTAGACAGCGAACTCACCTCATAGCACTCGCAGTAGTTTTTTAAACACCCCGACTTTTTACAGTTACAGCCTTTACTGTGTCTCCTCTCCGATTCTCCTTCCTTCCCTTTACCGATCTTGGGCTTGAAGGCCACCGGGTTTCTGTCCAGACACGCCTGAAACCGTCACATCAAATGGTGTTAGCGGTTCTTTATGAGGACGTAGGTATTTCTGGTGCTTCCCAGCTCCAGTCCTGGAGGTCTGGTGTCTCGGACCTTTCCCTAATGTTCACTCCGCTCTTAAACACACACTGTACACTAAATCCGGAGAACAAGCATGAAGAACAGAAATAATCCTCGATACCTTAATGGCTTTAAGGCGATCGCCCTCATGGTCCAGGTTGTTGAAGCAGTTTACACAGTTGCAGTTGTTACAAAATTCTCCGTTTGCAAAGCAGTCACAATATCTGAAAGATGACATTTTATTAGTAAACTGTATGAACTGATATATTTCAGAAAGAGTGAGAGAGCAGTGCAGGAGCACACGTACAGTTTGAGGCACTGGGACTTGGTGCAGTTGCAGGGCTTTCGCGGTCTGGACGTCGTCTCTGATGGAGATAAACTGCAAAACACCAAAAACCTTATTAGAACTCATTCTTTTTCCCATTATTGTGAACTTGTTGCGAGAGAGAGAGACACACAGACAGAGAGAGAGAGAGAGACACCGACAGAGAGAGAGACACACACACAGACAGAGAGAGAGAGAGAGAGAGAGAGAGAGAGCGAGAGAGACACACACAGAGAGAAAATGTGGTATTCTATATAATCTATTTTAGATACCAGAATGAAAGCAAACCTCTGCATGATTACTACAACAGATCCACAATATGTTACACTCATGCAGTTAAGAAATTCTGTTCATAAAGGGGAAAAAAAACATGTAAAACTGAGAGACCCAAACCCCAAGATCCAAAAAAGAAGGATAAATTCTTATTTCTTATTAAATGATATAAGAAATTCTTATTCTTATTCTTAAACTCTCTCTCTCTCTCTCTCTCTCAGGTTCTTAGGCATGGCTTTAATATTAAAAACCTTAAACTTTACATTAACATTAAAAACTTTATATATAGTGCACACAATGTGCTCATTACATAAAATATATATCCGGAAAACACTTTAAGAATTAAATGAATAATGCAATCTTATTATTCTTTAATTCATTTTTTGTGTGTGTGTGTGTTACCCATTCAGAGGAAGCCTGGCCTGGCTCTGGATGGAGCTGGGGGTGGAGAAACCTGAGCTGCTCGCCAAAGTCACAAACGTCGACTGCTGGAGCTACAACACAAGTTAAAGTCAGTGAGACTACATGAGCCACGGGTCAGTCTCCTCACCTGTATAACCAGGTGCACCTTACAGACACTGACACTCACCTGCGTGACGTACTGGGCTGGCAGCACGGCGTAGCCCATGTTCCCCGAGCCCGGGGCCGGAGCGAGCACGGTGCCCGGGGGCAGGTTGGTTAGGTTGGGCTGGATCTGAGGGAGAGGAGCAGCCGGCATGATGAGCCTCTGCTGCGTCTGGCTGCTGCTCATCACCTGAGCTGCTGAGGTCATCGGCTTCGGCACCACCTGAGAAGGAAATGGAGCACCACACACACACACACACACACACACACACACACACACACACTCTGAGTACTTGTGAAAACATGAGGTTCCACTCTGTTTTGGCTTTTCCCCTGACTGTCTCCCTACTCTTGCCCAGTTCCCACCAACCAGCCTGCTCTCCCGTACAAAACAGGACGGACGAGGGCTAATACGACCTTTTTCCGAGACACACGAGAAGCCAAACGCATCTCTTCTACTGCTTGTGCTCGTAATATATCCAGAATTGTGAGAATAGCGATGTTACCTGCTTGACGGTCTGAGCTGGAACGATGGGAACGGACATCCTCACTGCAGCCGTGTTCATCACCATGGGCTTTGCTTGATAATAAAACAATAAGCCAACGTCAAGCGTTATTTTAAATAAGAATCATCGGCATACCACTTTGTCCGACAGTGTGTGTGTGTGTGCGCGTGTGTGTATATGCGCACACGTTCATACCAGGCTGGATGGTGGTGGGGTTGGTGGTCGTGCTGGTGTTGACCGTCTGGACCGCGTTCCCGGTGGTGGCCGTGACCAGGCGCACGTAATGGAAGCGGCTGCCGGGTACCTGGATCTGCTGAACGTTGGGAGGTGTGGCCAAGGGGATGATGGTCTTAAACTGAGGTGTGTTGACTCCGCCCACTGTCACAGCTTGCACCGGTTTCACTGTCTGTGTGAGGAGCGAGGAAAATACAGACACCACACACACACACTGTTCATGTCAAGTTTCACACAGAAACATTAAAACATCTGATGTATACTTTACGAGCGTATGAGAAGATCTGGAATTTCAAGAGAAAGGGATTATGGATATGACTAGGAGGAAGATGCTGATCATCATATCTGCAGGTATCAGAACTTCAAATTTGATACTTAATACCATATTCAAGACATTTCCATCCACACGAATTTTTTAAGCCCTGCACGTCACTTCAGTCATGCTACAAGATACATCAGATATAATGGAGTGTGTCTGTGCAGATACGTCTGTTTCTGGGTTTAATAAACTGCAGCAGGGTAAACACCTGTACAGGTAGATGGGAGACCAGAACAAACATCCTTTCTGCATTAACATTTACTCAAACACTGAAAGAAAGAAATCCAGTATTTCCTTCCCATGACTTTCCAAGAGAGGGAAAAAGCTACAGACAGATGGATTACGGCAGTCAGAAGAGAAGATGTGGAATTTACCATCACTCCCTCAGCAGCTGTATTAGAAACCCCCTCCTCCCAGCAACTGTATTAGAACCCCTCCCTCGGCAGCTGTATTAGAAACTCCCTCGGCAGCTGTATTAGAACCCCCCCCGCCCCCCCAGCAGCTGTATTACAATCCCCCCCCCCCAGCAGCTGTATTACAATCCCCCCCCCAGCAGCTGTATTAGAACCCCCCCCTCAGCAGCTGTATTAGAACCCCCCTGCCCCTTCAGCAGCTGTATTACAATCCCCCCCCCCCGGCAGCTGTATTAGAATCCCCCCCCAGCAGCTGTATTAGAATCCCCCCCCGGCAGCTGTATTAGAACCCCCCCCCGGCAGCTGTATTAGAAACTCCCTCGGCAGCTGTATTAGAATTCCCCCCCCCAGCAGCTGTATTAGAACCCCCCCCTCAGCAGCTGTATTACAATCCCCCCCCCCCCGGCAGCTGTATTAGAAACTCCCTCGGCAGCTGTATTAGAACCCACCCCCCCTTCAGCAGCTGTATTAGATCACCCCCCCCCCGGGCAGCTGTATTACAAATTCCCTCGGCAGCTGTATTAGAACCCCCCCCGCCCCCCAGCAGCTGTATTACAATCCCCCCCCCCCAGCAGCTGTATTAGAACAGCCCCCCCCCAGGCAGCTGTATTAGAACCTCCCCCGGGCAGCTGTATTAGAACACCCCCCCCGGCAGCTGTATTAGAATCCCCCCCCAGCAGCTGTATTAGAACCCCCCCCCCCGGCAGCTGTATTAGAAACTCCCTCGGCAGCTGTATTAGAATTCCCCCCCCCAGCAGCTGTATTAGAAACCCCCCCCCCCGGCAGCTGTATTAGAAACTCCCTCGGCAGCTGTATTAGAAACTCCCTCGGCAGCTGTATTAGAATCCCCCCCACAAGCAGCTGTATTAGAACCTCCCTCAGCAGCTGTATTAGAACCCCTCCCTCGGCAGCTGTATTAGAATCCCCCCCACAAGCAGCTGTATTAGAATCCCCCCCACAAGCAGCTGTATTAGAACCTCCCTCAGCAGCTGTATTAGAACCTCCCTCAGCAGCTGTATTAGAACCTCCCTCAGCAGCTGTATTAGAACCTCCCTCAGCAGCTGTATTAGAACCCCTCCCTCGGCAGCTGCATATTTAACACGTTTGAGACGTGAACTTAAGACATTTCAAAAGCCTTAACTGAAGCCTTCTTTTTAGATTAAGGAATTTAAGCCGATACAAGAACCCACAGACTCGCTGTGATTGGTCGAACAAGGATGTGAATCCAGTAGCGTTGAGCTTCTGACCGGAACTTTTTCCCCCTGCGATGATTCCGGTTTTTCCTATTTTCACTCAGCCACAATATTTTGATGAAATTCCTCCCATTACGTAATAACATCCTCTTAATAAATACAGACTGATTGATTTACCTTGGACCAGGTAACTCACACATCAGGAGCAGCTCACACACAACCTAAATATTCGCCTGGTTAAAGAATAAAGCTAATTAACGTTGATGATAAATACGGTGCAGCAAATTACAGAAGCCTGAGCTGACTGTTTATAGTAAAATAGGAACACGCTCATTACTGAAGTTCCTGTGTGACTGAAATGAGCAAAACAAGACAGGACACACCAAGAAACTACACAAAATATTCATTTCATTTTACAGTTTATCAGAGAAACATTAAACAGTAGTTTACTGCTGAGGACAGGTTTATGTGAGGTGTGTGTGAGAGAGAGAGAGAGAGAGAGAGAGAGAGAGAGAGATGGATAGATACCTGGGCAGTGGACTGACTGCTTCCTGCTTTCGCTGGTGAAGTACAAGGTGTCTGCTGCATGGTGAGGATCTGCTGACCCAGAGCCACGTTCAGAGGCACGGCCACGGGTTTCTGCGGAGAGTTAGGAGGCTGAGCGGCCACGGTGACCTTCACCACGAGGTTCACAAAGAGCACAAAACAGAGCAAATACAGCAGCAGAGTTTGAGGAGGAAATGAAAGAATTTTATTACAGGATGATTAATAAAATCTCATCTGTACAATCTGCTCAAACCGATCCGCTTCCAAAGCTTCAACTTTCATGCTATAACACCGTCAACACCGTCACGCTTGTCATCTCATACAGCGCTGACTAACCGAGCCTCTTACGTTTGTGCTGTGAATGTTGCGACACACACCCACTAACTTCACATGAAGGACAAAAACGCATCGCCAACCGACAAATTAGCACCTGAGCTAAACACATCCCAAATATTTCACTATAAATGTATTTACTGTGCTTCAGAGTGGAGTTCTCCTTTAAAGACGGTGTCAATGTCCGTGGAGAGACGCACCTTGTTGGGAGATTTAAGAGGAGAAATGGCCATTTTGCTGCTGCTGCTGGAGGAGAGACTCTGTGGCGTCGTGCTGATGGTCTCTCCGATGGTGATGGTCCGTGGAGGGGTCACTGGTGTACTCTGGGTCAGAACCCGTCCTGTGGGAAAGGGAAAAAGTACAGGAACACCTCACTGAAAGAACACAGCGATCACGCCCGGGTCCGAGAGCGTCTGAGCGAAGTGGTCTCGGTCCGCTTCAGAGTGAACTCTAGCAGTGAGAACTCGGCTGCGGGGAGTGAATCGATCACTGTGTGTTTCCAAATCCCTTTGTGGAGAATGACGTTACTACCCGACTTAGTGTTTTAAACCGTTCTTGTTCATTTTCCAAAACGGATGAATTACTTATAACTTCCTGGATCATCACTGCAGTCGGGAAGGTACGTGCTCAAGCTTCAGGTGAATCAGGTAACTCACCTGTGACCATAGGAGTGACTGTGGCTTGGCTCGTCAGGCCCTTGTTGTTCAGGGCTTTGGTGATGATCAGCTTGGTGATCATGGGCCCTGCTGTGGAGACCGGCGTCTTTTTTGTTATCTGTCAAAAGCGGGGGGGGGGATGGGACATAATAAAACATCAACACATTTAATACTTTTAACGTAAAATAATATGGACACAGAGGGATTTATAGCTGTGAGTGATATCAGGAATTAACTTATTTCACAGATATTCCACAACTATGACGGGATAAAAAGTATGATGCATCATTCTAAAATAAAAACAAAATTATTGGTGGTAACCTGCTGTGGTATAAGAGGAATAAAACACTTGGGGATGTGCTGTTGTAGGAAAACTTCTGGGTGGTGACAGTAACTCCGCTTCATCACACGACCCAATCACTCAGTACTTTACTACATCAAGCAATACAAGAGTCATTTCGCTTTAAAAAAAAAAAAAAAGGAGCCATTTTGTAAAGAGTCATTTTATGAAAAAGCTGGTGATAACAGTAGCCAAGTTTCCATCCACTTTTTGCAATTTTCTGTTATCGACAAAGTGAAACCATTTCCACACATTATTTTGTGTGTATCGCAAATCTTCTACCTTTATGTCCTCAAATCTTTAGAGATCGACCGATAATCGGTTTTACAGATATTTTTCCCAACGTTTATGCGTTTTTACATAGTGGGATATTGGTTTTGTAATAGCGGATCCTCCGATAAATGGCGCCATCTTGTGGCCGTTTTGAGAGTTGTACGCAGGGCCACCATTGCAGCGCTGCATCTGTTAGAATTATTTTTATGCGCGTTATTTGTTTTATCTGTTTGTTTACCTCATCGAAGCTTTTATTTATATACATTTTTTTTAAAAAGACGATCTGTTCAGTGGTGTTATCATTGTGTCAAAAACTAAATTAAAACTATAAAATAAATAAATATCGGTTCGGCATATCGGTTATTGGCAACATAAACATGTAAATAATCCATATTTGTAATAAAAAAAAAATCAATATCAGTCGATCTATACTTACAATTTTTTTTTTTTTAAATTACTGCCGATTTTCTGCATATTTTGGCCGAGACGTGTCATGTGACATCATCACAACACATATCCAGCCTCTTTGATTCAGGTGCGTTAAACATAAGTAAGCTAAAAGGTCTCATTTACCAACAAACATCACTGTGAAAGGGCGAAATCGCAATCCCACAAAATAATTCTGCATGCTAATTCAAGCAGTTTTCTGTAAAAAAAAAAAATTATTAAAAAAGCGCAGGTTGCATCGCAAATTGTGAAAAAAGACGCAGAATTGTTGAGGAAATCGAGCATTTTTGGTCGCGACAATCACAAAAAAAAACCCTCCACGGAATCCTGTACGGACGGTTTAAAGAAAAATGTGGCGTTATATCAGATTGCCGGATGTAGCAGAGGCCAGAGACTCTGCACAGCGTAGTTCCTTGGCATATCTTGTGCACAGTTTTACGGTGCGCTGCATGGCGCACACACACACACACACACACACACACCACTATTCTTCCCACAACAGGTGGATATATTGTCACGACACTTTTTTTTGCGTTTTCAAACTATTTTTCGCAACATTTTTAGTACACAATTTATGTGCTAAAGTTAAACGAAAAAAGATTGTCAACAGATTTTATTGATCATTTGTGTTTCAATCAGCTAAACGTTAAACGTTGATAAATGTATCAATGCACCAATCCCCCCCCCCAATTCCTTGGATGGAAACATAGCTAGTTACTGAGTATTTTACACACACACACACACACACACACACACACCTGTACAGTTTTGAGTTGCTGGGCCTGTAGAGGGGAGGAGGATCCCAGCAGCTGACTGGCTGAGCTCACAGCCTGTACTCCAATCACAGGCTTGGTCCCCGCTGATACCACTTTGAACTGCGTGGGCTGAGGCTTCATGTCGACGCCCGTGCCCTGAGACGTGGCCGGTTTGCTCCATGTGTTCGGCAGCGCCAGGACAATCGGCTGCCCCATTTTGCTCAGACCCGTGACCAGGAGTTTTTGCCCTTCCTGTTTGAGCAGTGTGGTACCAGGAGACTTGCCGTCCGCAGCCACTTTGTTGATGATGAGCTGGTGGTTGGCCGGGCTGGTCGGCGTGAACGGGGACGAGAGTTTGGCGATGCTCTGACCCACTACAGGACTGCTGGGCTGCGTGGTGGTCACAGCGGAGGTACCGGTGGCCATCTTGGGGCCGGCAGAGGAAGAAGATGTGACGACGAGCTGAGTCCCGGCGCTGACGCTGCACAGCGTGGAGTCTGTCGCAGTCAAGGTGGTCAGAGCTTCCGTCTTCTGCATCGGCGTGGTAGCGGGACACAAGCTGACGATTTCAGGCACCTCTGTTTCCATAGGAACCTGAGCCGGCTCAGGGGCCGAGTGGGACGACTGAGCCGGGGTCTCGGCAGGCGGGTCCTCCTCCATGGCCATGGCCTCGGTGTCCATGATCTCATCCGGGAGGATGCTGTTCAGGTCAGGAGACACCACGTCCATGCTTTCACACACACTCCGTCACTGAAACACAGACAAGTGTACGCCGTACGTGAGGAAGCGTATATCTCATGACATTCACCCGTCAGACGCAACGTTAAAGACTAACGTTACAGCGCTGGACAGAACTGTATTGAAGCTGTGTGATCAATACACCCGAGACGCTGAATCGCCCGAGATGTTCATGGTGATGATGTCATCATAAATAACCAACAAACCCACTGTATACGCTCGTGTCAGTCAGTTTTTTAAAAAAGGTTCTTTAATGGTTCTTTACAGCACCGTAGGTTCTGCAAAGAACCCTCTTCGTGTCACAAACCATTTTTCATTGTATAGGGTTCTTGAGTCGAGTTATGCGTTTCTGTGGAGATTAAAGGAGTCCTTTATGCTTTATTACATGTTCTTCAGAGCAGTGATTTGGTTCTTCAAGCCATCATCCCTTGCCAGCTTAAAGTGAACCCTATAAGGTTGTTTGTGGGACTGGAAAAGGTCTCATGAACTTTACTTTGGTCCCTTAAAGCACTAACTAAAGGGTGAGAGCATGGTTCCTCATGGCATTGCTGTGAAGAACCATTTCTGAGAAGGATCCAGTGATTCAGGGTTACTTCTAATCTCTAACCACACACATTGGATTATGTGATATTTCAACACCTATATTGTGTTTTAACCATGTGAATAATTTTTAAACTCCACTACACAGTTTAAATCACACATTAAACAGCTTTGAAGAATAAATATTTTAAATAACACAAATATATAAGAAAATTTTTTTTTTCTTTTAAATCAAGCTATTTAGAGGAACATTTATTAAAAGTAAAGTAAAGATATGACACTAGTAATGGACAGCCAAGTGATTAGTGATCATAATGTGCATTGTTTTATTAAATTAACATTAATATTAGAACGTGCTACAATAGAAAGCATGTAGAAATGTAATAAAGGAATAAAAAGGAGCAGAATAGCTCAAATGAGATGAAGTTCAGGATAAATAAAGACTAAACACACACACACACAACAAATCCAAGCATGTCGCAGTGTTTAGTGTTTGTTACTGTATTAAAAAGGGATTATAAATCAGAAGATAAAGTGAGTAAATAACGCAAACCCGCCGCGTCGCACTTTCAGGCCTCGGAGCACAAACCCGACTTCACTTCACGCCTTCATCCAGGGAATAGAACACACTTTATATACACTTCTCCTCCATTCTGAGGATCTACAGTGTTCGAGTGAGGGAAATATCCGTGTAAATGCTGGTAAATAAACTGGAAAGAGCAGTAAACAATCCCGAAAACAGAGTCGGGCGCTGCGCGTCTACTTTCTATTTCAGGCCCGGGGTTGGATTTCGAAAGATCCGCCATTTTCACCTCGTCATCACATCCTGTGCAGGAATGAAGCAGAGAAACACCAGCACAGAGCACACACTGGGAGGCTTCCACCCCAAAACAGCCCTCATCTCAACGAAAAAAGAAATCAATCAGAAATACTCGCATAGCGGGAGATTAGAAACTTCATTTATATAAAAATACGCTTCTGAACAAAACAGAAACTAGCGCACGACTCATGCGTTTCAGTCTGCAGAGTTAAAGTACTTTATTATTATTATTGTTGTTTTATATAGGCTACACCTTTATATATTTATCCTCCTAACTGTTGGGAAATAAACAGGAATGGATTTAAAGAAGAAGAAATTTTAAGATCACTGATAATAACACACCATAAATGCTCCCTAAGCGAGTGTGTGACAATCATTAACCTTAACAACAATAATGATCCTGAATCCACAACAATTATATCACAATAACTGGTCAATATCTACCGCTGTTGTAGGACTAAAACTGTTTTTTTTTAAAAGCACAATATTATCACTTTATCCCCGCTAATAAGCTTTTAACCTACACAGCGAACAAAAATAAATACAAACCTAATAATGCTTGAGTTAAATATAAACACAACTACACGCTGATTTTTCCCCCCGACATAAAAAATATACACTTATTAGGATTAACAAATAAACATAAAACTTGATAAGCAGAGTAAAGAGAATTCTGATAAACACCGCTGCTGTCATTAGCCAGACTGTCAAACTTCCCCAAGTTAGCATCAGCGGCTAATCAGAAACCTTCGCTAGCTAGCGAACTGAGCTACACGTACACAGTCGATAAAATCATCACATCACATCGAACCGACTCGGTGTGATACAACAACAACTTTCATTATTATCCTTCTGACTGTTTGTGTCAGGAAATTTCCTTAAAATAAATAACCACCACTTCAGCTAGTGACTCTGATTAGCCATCAGCTGTTAGCTCAACCCGCTAGCCGCTTTAGCACTAGCATGCTAATATCATATTGCCTCGCACTGAACAACACACACACACAGCGAGAGAGAGAGAGAGAGAGGAGGACACCGCAATGCTTACACTTTGCCGAAATCTCTGTCACAGCCGATTTCTGGGGATATGGCCGCTCTTTTTGCTTCATTCATACACGGATAAGTCCGACTCGGTGTAGCGACATTTTCCACAGTTCGCTTCGGAAACGAATAGGATTGTTTAAAATACCGCGCCGAGCGCCATTTCACCTCTAACAGCCCATAATATGGCCCCGCCTTCACAGGAGACGACACACGACGGCTGTATCCCAAACAGCACCGCACTCACTACATAGGCGCACTATGTTACGCATAATGAAGCGACTTTCGCGGCCTTTGAAGTGCACTAGATGATTCCGTTGGAGCGAATTGGGAAATAACTTGTTTTCCGAGCTGCTTCCGGTGACGCCTTCATCCGCGTAGCTACAGGGAGAAAAAAAATAACAAGTGAAAAAATACCTCAGTAAAAAAATAATAAATGATATTAAAAAAGCACACATAAAAGATGGAACTATGTAGAAAATGAGATGAATTTGTCTGATAATACTTTAGTTTTTAATACATCTTATAGATATGAGATAGAAAAAAATACAAATACACGAAAAAAGGACAAATAAAAAGATTTAACAAATATACAGAAAATTTGTTGAATTGAAAATCCACTTTTGTTTGTGTGTTTATATTGTATATTGTTGTATATCTATATCTATATATCTGTGTATAAAGTAAAAAAATAATAAAGTATGTCAAACAGGACACATAAAAGAAACTGTAGCTTATAAAATGAGTTTAATTTGTCTAATAATACTTTATTTTTTTTTACATCTCATAGCTATAAGATGTAGGCTAAAACACGGTAGATAATATTAATACGTTTAAACTGGATACAAAATATGAAAATATGTAGAAAATGAGTTTAATTTGTCTGCTGACACTTATATATCTAGTTATAAAATAGTAAAAATAAAAATCTTAAACAATATTAAAATAAACACAAGAAGCAATTTCAAAAATATGCTGATATTGAGTTCTATTTGTTTGATAATACTTTTAGTATTAGCAGTAAATAATATTAATACATTTAGAAAGGACACTATATGACAATATGTATTAAACAAAAGTTTGCGGATACTTTTTTTTTATAGCTAGAATATTACAACATTATTAAAACAGTACTGTTGTTATATACAGCACTGTGCAAAAAAATAATAATTCTGTAGAGCAAAGATGCCCTCAAAAAGAATTAAATTAAATGTTTCTACTTAAAACAAAACATCTTGCAGAACCAGCCACGGTTCTTCTGGAGCCTTTAACAGTCACGCTCACTTCTTATTTTTACAAATACACAACTTTAATTCAAAGAAGTGTTTGATACACAAACTGTAAACAGATCTTGAACTTTTTCAACACCTTTTAGATTTTTGATATTTAACCCTACAATGCACGAACCAAAAAAAAAACCTTCACAAACGCATAACGGGGGTCAAACTGACCCGTACTGGATTGAATGGTTGAATAGGGTTAAATATCAAAAATCTAAAAGCTGTGCGTTATACCTGACACCTAGATGAACACTTTACAGTTGGTTGTGTGACTGTACGTCATTCCCTTCAAATTCTATTGAGCTTTAAATTATGGTATATTGTGTGTATGACCCCATTCTGCAGTGAAATTCATGTCTAATTTAAATATGATTTAATAGTTTATTTTGATAAATATCACAAATCTAACAGGTGTGAGTTATACCTGACACCTAGATGAACACTTTCCAGTTGGTTATATGACTGTAAGTCATTCCCTTCACATGCTATTGAAGTTAGAATCGTGTATAACCATGTCGTATGTAACTTTAGAGACGGTCCCTTAATCTCCGCATATCCGCGAATATCGACCGTCAAACCGACTTTATTCCAGCGCGTGACGCTGTGTGTTCTCTGTGTACTGGGAGGAAAATGGCGTCTGGTGTACGGCAGGAGCTCGCGCAGCTTATGAACTCCACTGGTTCTCACAAAGATCTCGTTGGAAAGTATGCATTGTGTTGAAATATTTATTGTTTTTACTCATTAATCTGTCGGATTTTGAGGTAATGTTGTTAATATTTGACGGTGTGGTGCAAAAGAAAGGTAATGCTAGAGCCCTGGCTAAGCTGCTGTATTAGCTACAGCTTGCCGGTTAGCTTAGCTGTTAGCTCTCTGTTACTAGCTGATAAAGAGCTCACAGACATGTTTAGAGAGTATTTAATACATCTGGGTTTTTTTTGTAATGTCTGCATTTCGCTGTTATCAGGATGAGTCTGCAGGTCTTTTGTAGCTAGAATAGTGCAGTAGCACAGTTATGCTAAATGTATAATTATCTAGCTAATGTTTGGTATGGTTCAGTTTATAACAGCTGTATGAGGCGACATCTGAGTGTCTCAGAGCTGATGTGTTATAGCACCAATATGCAACAAATCATTCATTTCACTTCTGAAAATTAAAATAAAAAAGCATTAAACATTTGTCATGACTCATCCTGTACTGGTCTTGTATTTGTCCAATTAAACTCTCTAGAAGGGGTATGCCCCGCCCCTGTGGGCGTGTCTTGCGCTACACTAACAGCTCGTTAGCGGTAAACATGGCTGGTGTTTTCAGTGTGTTTTGGCCGAGCGTCTTCACAGGCTTACCTTTTCCAACTGAGAGTAAATGCGTGGAGTTTATCTGCGTTCACGCCGTGTTGTATTCACGAGATTCCGACGTGTAAAAAGTGTTCACGTCCTCGTAGAACTCGTAATTACTATTTGTAAACTAGGAATGTTCTGAGCGCTTGGACCTGTACCACATAGCCGCTGCAACGTCATGCAGAAGCGCTCAATGTGGCGGCAGTAATACTTCCTTTAATTCCGAGTCGGAGGAAGCGAACAGCTCCGAATAGAACGTCCGGGATGTTATCTAGTAATGATGGTAATTCCAACATGGCATGAACGCAGCCTATGTTTGTGTGAGTTGGTGGAGTATCTCGACCGCTATTGGCTGACGTGTAAACACGTCGTTTCACGTGGAATTTAAATTAAATATGACTTCTTTTGTTTTTGTGTTTTGCGTTGCAGGTATCGTCAGATTCTGGAGAAAGCTCTTCAGTTAACAGATACGGAACAACTCGAGGCGCTGAAAGCGTTCGTGGAAGCCAGTAAGTTCTCAAACGCCGCTGAGATAACATTATAGTGGTGTGAAAAAGTTTACCCCCCCCACCCCGTGTTCGGGGGGCACGTTTTATTGTTTATCTACAAAACAAAATGTCATGTTTATTTAATTATGTACAACTCCTAAATATTACAGTACTGTGTCTGTCAGTCTCTTTATTACTGTGCTTAAAAGTTTGCACCCTCTTCTGACAAGCGCTAATAAACAGTAACGTATTCATGCTGTTAAAGTTTTGTTTAAGGCATGAAAAGGTCAAGTTAAGAGTCAGCGTGAAACAGGAAAACAGCTCTCTCACTCCTTACGCAGAGATAAAGAGATAAAGAAACGATTTCAGAGTGTTTACGGTGAGCGATTAAAGACAGACGGTTTTTATTTTAATTCGTTCACTGTTAAGATCTTAACGTACACTAGATACAGTAACGCTCTGTATCTGTGAGACTAAATGCTTGTTGTTTTATTGAATATTGAGAAAGAAAGATGGTTGTTTTTCCTCTCTTTCCTGTGCAGTGGTCAATGAGAACGTGAGTCTGGTCATATCCCGGCAGCTCCTGACTGACTTCTGCACACACCTCCCGAATTTACCCGACGGCACGGCGAAATCCGTCTACCACTTCACCCTCGAGAAGATTCAACCCCGAGTCATCTCCTTTGAAGAGCAGGTGAGTTTCAGAGATATTTATCTTGTACAGAGCTTCCTCTGGGTTGTTTTTGTCACACCCTATGTAGTGAGCACGTGTAGTGAATAAGAACCCATTTGAGATTCCGGTTCGCTTGAAGATCGCTTTGATGAAGTAGAGTTAATGTTGACACCTCAAGGTGTTTTTTTTTGTTGTTTTTTTTTTATTTCTGAAAGAACTACACATCCTGTTGTCGCTTACGTTATAGCAGCTGTAAACAGTTGTTCCGTCTCACCCGACCTCTCTCTATTCTCTCTCTTCACCTAGTTAAGATAAAAATCACAGAAACCAAGAAAGTTCAAAGCTTAAACTCCTCTGTCCTGAAGATGTAGGAAAAAACTTAGTTACAGCTTTACCTCTGGAGACTGACACTGGAGACTCCTTCCAAAAATGTTACAGAAAACTTTATCTTGTCCATGTTTTTTAGTCTGTTTATTATCAGTGGAGCGTCTGCTGTACTGTGAATGAGCTGTTACTATAGAGACGATAACGTTTTAATTTAAACCTGTGACTCTGTATGGAATATTAAATGATGTGCGCTCCTGCAGGTGGCGTCGATCCGACAGCATTTAGCCACTATATATGAGAAAGAAGAGGACTGGAGGAACGCTGCGCAGGTTTTAGTGGGCATTCCGCTCGAGACGGGACAGAAGTAAGTCTTATTTCTAAAGCATATTTACACCAGAGGTGTTGCTAAGTCCTGTTTTCGTCTTGCGTAATATGATCCAGCACAATATCTCTCTCTCTCTCTCTCTCTCTGTCTCTCTGTCTCTCTTCTCAGACAGTACAACGTCGACTACAAGTTAGACACGTACCTGAAGATCGCTCGGCTCTACCTGGAGGACGATGATCCGGTTCAGGCCGAGGCCTACATCAACCGTGCCTCCTTACTGCAGAACGAGTCCACAAACGAGCAGCTGCAGATCCACTACAAGGTGCACAAACTACACCCGCTTCATGTATATTTTAGTATCTTTTTTATTATTATGGTACATTAAAAAAATTATATAATATATATACACACACACACACACACAGAGTGGGGGAAATAAATATTGAACGTGTCAACATTTTATTTTATTTTTTTTACAGTAAATATTTCCAATGAGGTTATTCACATGAAATTTTCACCAGACGTCAGTATTAACTCAAGAAATCCACAAATATAAAGAATTCACAACATTAACGTCCATAAATAAAGTAATGTGTAATAAAGTGGAATGACACGGGGGAAAAAAGTATTGAACACGCTAAGAAAAAGCAGTTCTCCAAGGCAAGGAACCAGCTGAAATCCATAAGTAATTACACCCCCTGTCTGTGTAAATGAATATCAGCTGGGTTAGTAAATTGATGGTCTATAAAAAGGCTTTTCGTTACCAAGGTGTCACACAAGAAGCATCTCATGATGGGTTAAAGCAAAGAGCTCTCCCAAGAACTTCACAACCGTATTGTTGTGAAACATATCGATGGAATCGGATACAGACGTATTTCAAAACTTCTGAATCGTCCAGTAAGCACCACTGGGGCCGTTATCCTCAAGTGGAAGCAACATCACTCCGTCATCAACCGGCCACGCACAGGAGCTCCTCACAAGATCTCTGACCAGGGAGTCAGGAGAATAGTCAGAAGAGTAGCCCAAGAGCCAAGGACCACTCGGAAAGAGCTCCAGAAACACTTGGAGGCAGCAGGTGCCATCGTCACAGAGAAAACAATAGGCAATGCACTCCACTGCTCACACTCACCCGCAATACTCCATTACTAAAGAAAAGGCATGTCGAAGCTCG
The DNA here is from genome assembly GCF_023375685.1 of Ictalurus furcatus. NCBI lineage: Eukaryota > Metazoa > Chordata > Actinopteri > Siluriformes > Ictaluridae > Ictalurus > Ictalurus furcatus. Next base: position 28,902,165 of record NC_071270.1, read on the forward strand.
TTTAAAGTTTGCTACAACTCATTTGGACGAGCCTGTGAAATACTGGGAGAGTGCAGTCTGGTCAGACGAGAGCAAAATTGAACTTTTTGTCTGTGATACTACACACCATGTTTGGAGAAGAAATGGCACTGCACATCACCCTAAAAACACTACAGCAACAGTGAAGTTTGGAGGTGAAGCATCATGGTGTGGGGCTGTTTTTCATCACATGGTACTGGAACACTTCATATAATTGAAGGAACAATGAATGGATTCTTGAGAAGAATCTGCTGCCATCTATCAGGATGATGATGAGACGTGGGTGGAGCTTCCAGCAGGACAACAACAATTTTTAAAAGAACGGGCCAAAATCACACCTGAATACTGCGGCCCATTAATTTCTTCATACAGGAAGCGTCTTGAAGCGTCATTACAAACGGCTTCTCCACTAAGTATTAAATACATTTCAGTTAGTGTGTTCAATACTTTTTTCCCGTGTCATTCCTCTTTATTACACACAACTTTATTTATGGACTTTAATGTTGTGAATTCTTTCTATTTCCGGATTTCTTGAGTTATCACTGATGTCTGGTGAAAGTTTCATGTGAATAGCCTCATAGGAAATTTATTTTTTTGACACGTTCAATACTTATTTCCTCCACTGTTATAGTTAAAGATCTGATAACGAAGTGCTGTTTTGAAAAATTCTGCTCCCCGTGTAGGCATGAGCTGTACGTATGTGATGTCAGTGATCTGAAACCAGACAGAAACATTTCTTCATATAATTACTGACAAATCTGTAGAACTTTAATCATGAACTTCGTTTGCAGATGTCGCTGGTCACTAACTGCCTTTACTCTAAATATTGTGAGTGGGATGTTTGGTAATTATAAATATTGTGTCATGCTGTAAATTTGTTTTTTTTAAAGGTGTGCTATGCCAGAGTGTTGGACTACAGGAGGAAGTTTATAGAAGCAGCCCAGCGCTACAACGAGCTTTCTTACAAATCCATAGTGCACGAGACCGAGCGCCTGGAGGCCCTAAAGCACGCTCTGCACTGCACGATTCTGGCCTCGGCAGGTGAGACGTCACCTGATATATTCAGAACTTAGAATGCGTATCGGATCTGATGGCGCTCTGTAGGCTGACTCTGGCTCCGATCGGTCCTCAGGGCAGCAGCGGTCCCGGATGTTGGCTACGCTGTTTAAGGACGAGCGATGTCAGCAGCTGGCGGCGTACGGCATTCTGGAGAAGATGTATCTGGATCGGATCATCCGGGGGAACCAGCTGCAGGAGTTCGCTGCTATGCTGATGCCCCATCAGAAAGCCACCACTGCAGATGGTGAGTGAAGAGAGAACAGAACTGATTAAATTAATCATGAACAGTGTTAATCAAAAAAAAACCTGAACTGCGCAATAAAGTGCTGCATGCACACTGGGATACGTACTGAATTAAGAAAGAGTGGTGTGCAGCCAGAAAAGAGTCATGCACGACCAGAAAAGAGTCATGCACGACCAGAAAAGAGTCATGCACGACCAGAAAAGAGTCATGCACGACCAGAAAAGGATTATATACTGTATAACCTATTATACTGTATAACCAGAAAGGATTCACATAGCCAGAAAAGAGTCATGTACAACCTGAAAAGAGTCATGCATGACCAGAAAAGAGTCATATCTAGCCAGAAAGGATTCACATAGCCATAAAAGTGTCATGTAACCAAAAAGTTTAGGGAAATATGTTTTGATATGATTAATTTTACAGTAATAATTTGCTGTTTATAAATGTAACTATAAGAATATATATAATATAAAAATAAAAATAATTGTTGGAAAATATATGAGAAATTACCAGTAGGGGACATGCTGTTACAGGAAATGAATCTGCATCAAGGTGATAACAGTACCTCAGTATAGTTCCAGCAGTGACTGAGATTCAGAGTGATGATAGAGAATCGTGAGTGTGGAGCGTGATGCGTTTATTGTGACTTTAGTGACTTGTAAATTCACTTCAGGTTCGAGTATCCTGGATCGAGCTGTTATTGAACACAACCTTCTCTCTGCCAGTAAACTATACAACAACATCACGTTTGAGGAGCTAGGTGCACTTCTGGAGATCCCACCTGCAAAGGTAGGACTGACTAAAGCTCATCTCGGCTCTTCGTGACAGATTTACTGAACTCCTGAACGTTTATTTACGTTATTGATCGATCAGTGAATGCCTGATAAGATTCAGCTACAGAAAACACCTGACTCTTTAGCATCATCTGACCGACGTGCACTCGACATTCACTCTGTGTGAAGTACGACTGGTCTCGGGGTGCCTGTTGGAAGTTGTTGACTCGTTACACGGAATAATGCTTTTAGTAAACATTGTTTTTGCTTTTAGGTTGAAAATTAAAACATATGAAACCTAAACACATGAAAAAAAAGTTGTGCAATATGTCACATGCATTCATTTTTTTTTCTTTCCATTCAGAGAGTCAAGAGTTGCATAGCCCCAAAAGCATCATATAACCCCAGAAAAGAGTCATATAGCCCCCAAAAAAAGTCGCATAGCCCAAAAAAAGAGTAATATAGCCCCAAACAGAGTCTCGTAGCCCCAAACGACTCATATAGCCAAAAAAAAGTTGCCGTAAAATAGCCATATACCCCCAAAAATAGTCGTGTAGCCCGAATGAGTCATTTAACTCAAAGGAGTCATTCAAACCAAAAAGTTTTGTGATCAGATGTTCAGTGGCTAAAAGTAAAATACTTGACCTGTTTTTATTAACAGTGTAATGAGAAGTAAACTCTGTTAATTAAACTCATTGCATTTGTGCTCAGGCAGAGAAAATCGCCTCCCAGATGATCACAGAGGGTCGTATGAATGGCTTCATCGATCAGATAGACAGCATCGTCCACTTTGAGAGTAAGTCTGATCTTCTCTAACCTCAGTATCTCTGAAGCTTCAGGAGTTACAGAGCGCTGTGATTTCTCTCCTGTCAGCTCGAGAGCCGCTGCCCACCTGGGACAAACAGATCCAGTCGCTCTGCTTCCAGGTGAACAACCTGCTGGAGAAGATCAGTCAGGCAGCACCGGAGTGGACGGCACAGGCCATGGAGGCCCAGATGTCCCAATAAAAAGAGATGCATCTCGGCATCGCAGCACCTCCAGGTCACACTTTACAGAGGCACTTCTAAAGGACGCTTTATGAAATAGAAAAGTGAGCGAGTCGTTTTTTTTGAGCGGTGTGATTCTCAGCACGTCTGTAATGACAGTGTTTACCCTTTTTTTGGACCGTTTTGGGGTTAAAGCCTCCTGTCATGTTAACATGGACACAGCATGTGAAGATCACCTGATGTCTGAATAAACCTTTGTGTAAATCTACGAGCCTTGTTTTGGTTTATCTGCTCATTTATTTAACACAAAATGTTGCTCCACCATGTATTTAGGCAGGTTATAATTTCTGTACCTTGAAACACTCATCATGCAACACTCATTGAGTTCAAATAGCAGATCTACTGAGAACCACTTCTGGAACCATAACCCTGAACTGTTTTTATACGACCTCTAGTATCATAAACCTGTGTAGAGAGATTACAAAGAAAAATAATCTGTCGCTATTCTTATCCGAGAATGAAGCTGAGCATGTAACACGTCAGACACACTGAATGGTGCATTATTTCATTTGTGTTTAACTATTATTTAATTTGTGTTTTACTTAGCTGTAGAAGCTATATGGTTTTATTTATATATATTATATTTATATATATATATATATATATATATATATATATATATATATATATATATATATATATAGTGATGGGAAGTTCAGATCATTTTACTGACTCGGATCTTTGAATCTCGTTCAGCAAAATGAACGACTCCCCCCCCCCCCCCCCCCCCCAAGTCATTTTGTTCATTTCAGCAGAATATAATTAAAGTCTGTCTGTCTGTCTGTTTGGGTGGGTGTGTGTCTGGGTGTCTGGAAATGAATCACTCTCTGAGACAACTCGTTATTCCTGAATCATAGTAAAAGATTCGTTCAAAATGAGAAAAATCATTCATGAACAACATATCACTTTTTATATATATATTTTAATTATAATATGAAATATAGCTACTACTGCTTCTCATCTGAACAACAACCCAAAAAAAACCCTCCGCCATCCTGAAAGTTACAGCTTTGCCTCTGACTCCTACAAAACACTGACACTGGAGACTCCTTCCATAGATTTTGCAATGAAAATATCACTCTATCGACGATTACACACTTTTTAAAAATCTGTTTATTGTTAATGGAGAATCTGCCGTCCACGTCCCTGTGAATGAGCTGTTACTATAGAAATGATAAGCTATTAGAATGAGTGCATTAATATAAACCTGTCATGTGCAGCTGCGCTACTGTCAGAGCCGCTGTTATAGAGAATTAATCGACACCACCTGACCAATCACAGTCCAGGATCCAACAGCGCTGTGGTGTAACACATCAACAATTTCATTTTTAAGGAACACACAAAAACATTGTAATTGTTCCTTATAGCTTTCACACCCTTTAAGCACTGTTTTGTTAATAAAGAACACAAACTGAGGAAAGTCGCGGCTTGGTTTGATCTCCAGTGGTGTGAAGATTCTGTAAAAGAAGAAAAATCACAGGTCTTGGTGTGCAGGAAATAAACCATGCATGCTGTGTTCAAACTGTTTACCGTAATGTGTGTGTATATTTACATATTTATTTTAAAGTATATTGTATGCGTTAAACTTTGCCGATATTACAGTGTATATATATATATATATATATATATATATATATATATATATATATATATATATATATATATATATATATATCTCTAATGTGACGCAGCTCACCTGGTCAGATTCAGAAGATTCCCTGCTGCTTCCTCCTGTCGATGTCTCTCTTCAGCTGGCAGGTGGCGCAGGGTAAGCAGCAATTACTGATCATAAAGTCTTTACACATGGAGCCCTGAAAACAGAACACAAACCAAACTGAGAAATAATCACATTCATTATTAATTAATGAAGTAGTCACATCATTACGAATATCATATGAAATATTAAACTCCTCCCACCAAAGGGTCCAAAGTCCAAAAAAAGTCCGAGGAGTCGATCACACACATTCACGCATATATCTTTTTAAAGCAGTACTTTCCTAAGGTTTAAGTCCGAACCTGTCGTGAATTCGAGAAGACGTGCTTATTTTGGAATTTATTATTTCGTCTATAAAATGTCCACCGGTGGTTTACCTTCATGCAGGAGTAGAACTGAGTGTAGAATTTATGCTTCTGTTTTTATTTGCATTGAAATTATTCTAAAGCACCGCTCCAGCACTTCACTTATTTACAAAGTCTTTTATAACTGAGGCGTGTACCGTTTGTCCCGGTTTTCAGAATCTGCCCAGCACAGCTGTAGAAAAGCTTTCAGCATCGCTCATGAATGTGTTCTAAAGGCCCGCCGTAGTTTCCCTTCAAATAAAGTGCTGCTGAGAATCTGTCTCCAGCGAACTGTGCTGCAGATGAAATTCTACATGAAGCTTGAAAGTCGACTTAAAACAAATCCATATTTAATAGTAATGATTCGAATTTGCACACAGTCTCAGAAGAGGGTTCGCAGACGGTTCGCTGAGTTGTCATCTTCCTAAAATAGTTCTAGTCTGGAAAACTTTCTGAGAGGGGCGCACCATTCTCTACGGTCCGGCATAGAACCTGAAAAAAACGGTTCTAGATTGCAAAGGGTTCTAGATTTATCCCATTTTTCTCCCCTTTATCTTCGGTTCATCAAATTCAGATTGAAATGTCAGATCTGAGTGTGATTTTTTTTTCTTTTTTTTTTTTTAAAAGAAAGAAAGAAGGTTTTTTTTTTTTTAGGTTTGTGTTTCAGCCAATCAGTAATAAGACGTAAAAAAAAAAAAAAAATTCAGAAAGTAAATCCGAACATCAAGTCTAGAAATCTCGCCTTAATGCATTAAAATTATTTTTAAAACACCCTGAACAGAACCTTCTGGGAGTTTAATAATAATAATAATAATAATAAATATCAATCATTTGGAGCAACTAAGACTTGTAGAAGTTCCTCTGATTGTTTTTCTGGTTCTATGTCGAACCCTATGACAGGGTGTGGTTTTTTTTTTTTTTTTTAGAAAGCTAAAAATCTTTTATCCTGGTCAGCGTAGCGCTGGATTCTTCCCGGGACACGCCCTGAAAGGAACGTCAGTCCATCACGGGACGCTTAGAACCCTTGAGCAACTGTGTTTTTTTTTCTTTTCTGAAAGTGTATGATGTTGGAGATTCGATTCCAGGTCAGTGAGCGGGTTGTGCGCGACCCTGTGACTGACCTTGATGTTGTATTTGGTTCTGTACACACTGCGAATGGACATTCCCAGTCCACATAAACAGCACTCCCCCATATCGCTGGCGATGGAACAGCCCAGGCAGGTTAGACAGAAGAGCCCACACACACCTGAGACACACACAGATACACCATACAGTCACATCTAAATGCTTCTCGGTCACGTATACATTCTCAGCGTGGCTTTTTCCCAACTCTAAAGGAAAGTTTGAACCTTTCAGATTTCCAGATGTCGATTTTAATGAGCGTCATATCATCATCAGTGATAGCGAGGGCTGTAACTGGTTAATTATTTATCCTGTAGTGTTCAGGACGTCTCCACGGTAACGCGGTGATGATAAAAACCAGGCGAGTAATAAATCTATATGTTTACACAGCTCACAGAATCTGCTCGGAGTTGAATCATCAATACAATCCCGTTTTAAATAGTGGAAAATGATCATTTTAAACGTTTGAGTGAATTTATTGGATAAAAAAACACTTGAGTGTTAATAAATAGGCAGTATAACTGGGCGTTGTCTCAACTTTGACGTGAATTTTTAAAATAATCAGATGTGCAAAGTTTCAGCCGATCAGAAATGAGAAAATGATTCAACTTCAAACCAAGGTGTACAAATTCAGACTTACAAAATGTCACTCTAAATTGAAATGTAAACGGAGTGCTGTGATTGGTTGATTATTTCCCCAGTGGTGCTCAGGAAGTGATCGCAGAATGATACGTGTAGACTGTAAGGTTAAAGACAGAAAGTGCTGGGAGTTTAGTAATAAATGAGCGTACATGTCCCGCAGTCGTCGCAGCACTCGAGCAGTCCGGTCTGGAAGTCAGACGGAGCGAACGCTGTGGGCTGAGACGTCACCTCCATCTTCTCCTGTCTGATAAACAGAGTGATGACTACATGGTGCTCTGCTTCATGTTCAGCATTTACAGGAAAACTCACATGACTCGTAAACACTAACTGCGCCGTCACATGAAAAACCAGGCTATGAAGAATTGATCTATACCTGTATAAATAGTCTTTTCTTTTCTTTTCTTTTGTTGCAAAAGTGTCCAGAATTCCCGCGAGAAGCAGAAATGAGGAGAGCGAGAGAGAGAAGGAGAATATTTACCTGGTTAAAGATGCACCTGAGTAAGCAGTGATGTGTAAGTGTTGAAGTTTCCAGCTAACAGGCGAGTCTTTTATAGCCCTGTTGTACTCACATGTTGAACTTTTTACAACCAAACAACCTCCGAGGGTTCACCCGTCCGCCCGTGGCAGAATGAAGCACGGGGTCAAAGTCACTGTAGATTTATTGCCATTTCCACCTGAACGTAAAGCAAACAGAGATACGTTTATAACCGAGAGTATCAATGGGTCCTAATCGCACTGCTGCACAAACCCACACCTGTCTTTCAACTCATCTACTCATCTACTCATCTACCTGCTCGGACACGCCCACTTTTACACACTATTACACATTAATACACACTAATACACACTATTACACATTAATACACACTAATACACACTATTACACACGAATACACACTAATACACACTATTACACATTAATACACACTAATACACACTATTACACATTAATACACATTAATACACACTATTACACATTATTACACATTAATACACACTAATACACACTAATACACACTATTACACACTATTACACATTAATACACACTAATACACACTAATACACACTAATACACATTAATACACACTAATACACACTATTACACACTAATACACACTATTACACACTATTACACATTAATACACACTATTACACATTAATACACACTATTACACATTAATACACATTAATACACACTATAGGCGGCGGTGGTGGCTTGGCGGTTAAGGCTCTGGGTTACTGATCAGAAGGTCGTGGGTTCGAGCCCCAGCGCTGCCAAGCTGCCACTGTTGGGCCCTTGAGCAAGGCCCTTAACCCTCTCTGCTCCAGGGGGCGCTGTATCATGTCTGACCCTGCACTCTGACCCCAACTTCCTGACATGCTGGGGTATGCGGAGAAAAGAATTTCACTGTGCTGTAATGTATACGTGACCAATAAAGACTCGTTATCATCATTACACATGAATACAGATTATTGATCAACCGATCAGATGTAAATTACTTCAGTAAATAAATTCACTTACATAACCGTTTACATAATCTTTTTATTTATTTATTTATTTAACAGCTTTTTCTAAAGAACCCAACACTGATACAGTGTCTTCATCCCTATGTTCCTACTCTCTTAGCAAAGGTTCTGTGAAGAACCCTACAACAAACTGATTCCCTGTTCTCCAAATAGAACCCTTTCAAAAATCGAAGAACCCTTTTTTCAAGAGTGAACTATTTATTTCTGAACACAGAGTCTGGAGAAACTCCTTCACACCTGACACACACCTGAAGCTGCAGCATCAAGAGTCTGCAACACACCGTCACCTGCACGTACACCGAATGTATATGTGCACCTCCGTAACCATGGCAACAGTCACAGAGACACGGCTTTGATGAGTCGTGCTCTGTGTGTGTGTTTGTGCGTGTTTGTGTGTGTGTCTGCCCCGTGGAGCGTGTTGGTGATGTCACTGACTGTCGTTCTGGGGGTTTTCTTCCTCACAGATCTCACAACGTTTCTGTCATCAGCGGTTGTTGTTTTCCTCGGCCGACCCGCTCGGTGTCTGTTCCTCAGTACACCAGCGCTTTCGTTCTTTTTCAGAACGTTCCAGAAAAACAATGAATTGGCCTTGCCGTCCCAATAGTTTCGGAGGGGGCTGTATTCTTTCTGAAAGTGGACACTAAGCTTGTTCAGAATTTTATTTTGGTAGTTAAAGGTTTTTGCGCTTCACGGTTTTACGATCAGGAATCTCTGTTGCAGGGGCTTGAATATAAACTGTAAGGGTACGAGGAATGTCCCAGCATTTCCTTTTCGGAAGGCTTTACGGCTTCTTTAAGAGTTCCTTGGATAGTTAAGGGTTAATTAATGAACTTCCTAATAGGGTTCTTCCTGGAACTATTTCTCATAGCTCGAACCAGTCTGTCCGTTCTCTGATAATTCGAGGACTTACATGAATGTGTGGGTGTTCCTAATAAAGTGGCCGGTGAGGGTAAATGCAGTTGCTTCCAGTAAGTCACGGAACCAGCGTGGAGTTACAGGTAAACTCATAAACATTGAGCAAGATGGTTTCTTTTCCTGGTATTTAAGTGGGTGTGAGCGTTCGGTTCTGATGACGCATGTGATGAGATAGCACGAGATTCCAGGCACTGAGTGCAGAACGTGAAGGCACACGGAACTGATCTAGAACCAGTTCTTAAAGGGTCATGTTTAACATTTTTCTGTATTATTATTCTATTATTACTGTACTTATTCAATGAGCCCTGTCTCTCTGGTGGAACCTTTAACGGTTCTATGTAGATCTGTACAGCTGAGTGCTTTCCTATTATAAAGGGTTTCAAGTGGAACCGATTTAGGAGGCTAAAAAAAACCTCAAGTAACACTTAAAGAACCCTTGAAGAAGCCTTTTGTCCCAAGACACTAAATGTAGAACCCTTTTAGGAAGCTTAATTATAGAAAGAGCCCCAAGAGTGTTAAAATTAATGAACATGAATCCGTTTTAATTTAATTTAATGTCATCCTTTATTAATCATCCAAAAGAACCCTTAAAGAACCCGTGAAGAACCCTTGTTTCTAAGAGAGTACCAAGAGCTAAATGTTAAACTCCTGACAGGTTCTAGCTATTAATAAGAAAATAATGAGCAACGATTTGGAGTTTGTACCGCACACTTAATCAGTTAATACACACACTCTTAGAACAAAAGGGTTCTCCACTTGTCCATCTGGAGAACCTTTAATGGTCCCATGTAAAAACTCTACAACAGAGTGTTTATTTATTTATTTATTTGAGAGTCTTTCTGTCAGAACGGGTTTCATAGTGGATCCTTCTCAGAGACTAAGAACCCTTAAGCTCATGCACTCTTAAGACAAAAAGAGTTCTTTAAAGGTTGATTGGACAGTTAAGGGTTCTTAGTGTCCTAAATGGGTTCTATGTGGAACTCTGACAGGTTCTAGGTAATAGGAAGGAAATAGTGGGCAATAATTTGGAGCTTGTCCCGCACAAGTACGCAGTTAATAAAGATTCTTTGTATAAATGAAAGATTCTTATCCTCTTATTTATCTTTATATTTCATCTGCATTTTATTTGATCTGCTCCTCGTCGTTAATCCCTAACTATATTTTATAGCTGTGTCATGGAAATGTGTCATCTGTCTAACAGACTAAATATAGACCATGTGACTTGGTTTATAATGTGTGTTAGATCTATTTCTGTTATAAATTAGTTACAGTTTTATTTATATAGCGCTGTTCGACACACTCAAAGCACTGTACATAGTGGGGGGGGGGGGGGGGCGGATCTCCTCAACCAGCACTAGTGTGTATCCTCCACCTGGATGATGTGATGGCAGCCATATTGCTCCAGAACCCCCACCACACACCAGCTATTAGTGGAGAGGAGAGAGTGCTTATCTTTCCTGCTTATCTTCAGTGGGAAACCAGGTGAGAGCTGCAGGGAGCTCGGACTCTGGCATGGTGAAGTGTCATGAGACTCACTCATTCACACCTGACACACACCTCAAGCTGCAGGATCAAGAGTCCACAACACACCTTCACCTTTATAAACACTGAGTACATACACCCACTTCCGTAACCATGGCAGCAGTCTCAGAGTTACAGGTTTGCTCAATTCTGCTGGTGTGTGTGTGTGTGTGTGTGTGTTTGTTTTAATGACTGAGGTCTCGGTGCTCTCCCCACGAGGCCCATTCCCAATTAATTTACTGCCATGACTGACACCAAACATTTTGTTCTGGCGTTTAAGTTTATACGCCCATTTTAATAAAGATCAACAAATTGCTTCCTGAGGCACACGGAAATCTTGTTGACCTCGCTGAATATAAAAATCCAGCAAATCATCGTGGACATCTCCAGCAGGACAATCCCAAGCATTACATTATTTCATCAGTACCTGCGAAAGAGAAACGGCACCACAATTGTAAAAAGTCTCAACCGACCTACAGAAGAACGCACAGCCCTGAAAGATCTCAGCAAAAAGAGTGACACTGCGCTCAAACCAGCAGATGAAGAGGAGCAGATGTCATCTGGAGAAAAGATCTCTACATCAAGGACACAACTCTTCAATACCAGCTTCTTCTACAGGTGCATTAACCATGACATCAGTCTCCAGCTACAGTCCTCCATCCAGTCTGTTACGACTAACACAATTTCAGCAGAACATCTCCCTAATTCCACCCGGAACCCGGTGGTGGATCGCTGCTGGAGCCATTTCTACCTGCTTCCCAAAACACCCAAGGAAAACCATCCTGGACGTCCCGTTGCCTCAGCTTGCTCTTGTCCAACAGAAATGATATCACAGTTTTTAGGTGAGAGTTTCTTCTGGAGAAAGACTCTTCGCTTTTTCTGCAAATCCAAAAGTAAATGAATAAATCATATAAAATACTGTAATGAATGCTTAATTATATCCTAATAGCTGATTTCTGTATCAATGTTATTTTTAAATAAATCTTAGTTAGTAATGAATTATTAATTACAATTTTATCAACAAAAGTTCAATAAGTTCAGCATCTGTTTTATTTTGTTTAAAAAAAAAAAAAAGTACAGAAACCACACTATTCATTTTTATCATTTTATTTCTGTACAAAATCTAACAATATTGTGAAAAATATAGCAAACAATAAAAAGAAATAGATGATCAGAGATGAAAAGAAATGAAAATGATTCACTACTGAAACAGTAAAACATTCACACAGACGGCTGAGTGCAAAAGTTTGGAATGTTGGTTATTTCCTTTAGTCCCCAGGGTGCACAAACTTTTGCACTCAGCCTCACAAACTGCTGTTGGGATAATAGTCATCTCCTAGCGGTCGGTTTGTTTTGCAGGATGAAGTGTAGATGAAGATCTGGATCAGAAAGAGGTTCAGTCCGTGTCTGAGGAGTCGCTCAAACTGTTGGAGGAGGAGGAGGAGGAGGAGGAGGAGGAAGCCTGCGCGTGTTTCTTCTTACGCTTCTTCGAGCGTTTCTCTTTCTCTCGCTTTTCCTTTTTGCCTTTCTTCTTGTGGATTTTCTTCTTTTTCTTCCTGCTCACCTCTTCATCATCATCAGCATCACTGGATGAATGAGACCTGAGAAAAGAAAATAATCAAATAAATGAATTAATCACTCATAATACACAATATAACGCGTTATCGTTTCTATAGTAACAGCTCATGGAAGGAGTCTCAACTGTAACTTTTTATGTTGTATTTTAGTAATTGAATCATTTATAATGATTAGATTGCTGTTGTGTGTGTGTATGTGTGGTGTCTGTAGAGTGTGTGTATATACGGTGTAGTATACAGTGTGTGTATACAGTAGTACTGTGTGTATATATACACAGTATTATGTACAAAATGTGTGTATATTGTGCACAGTATTTATTGTGTACAGCATTATATATATATATATATATATATATATATATATATATATATATATATACATACACACACACATACATACACACATATATAGTGTGTGTGTACCTTTTCTTTGCCTTTCGATGAGATCGTTCTTTACTCCTCTTTTTATGTTTCTCTCTTCGGGAATCTGCAGACAGACACACACACACACACACACACACACACACACACACACACACACAACACAGAGTTAAACTCGGGGGTACACACTCGGGATTACACACCCGGCTCCTTCAGCTTCCCCTTACAGAGAAACTCCTCACACCGATCACTAACTCCTCACAGGATTAACAGAAATACAGAACCAGCCAACAGATGAGCAGCAGAATGCCTCAACACATCACAAACCCTTCACTATAACGATATCTCCTGTGTGAGGGTGGAGTTTTACAGGAGCTGAGTGGACTTGTGGTGTAAATGTTTCCTTTTGACTAGAACAGTCTCAGAAAACACTGCATTTCCATCTGAAACACAAGTCTTCATTAAAAACAAATAAAACTGGAAGATTTTGAATGTAAACATGTAAATGCTGACGAATACGAGTCAGCTCTTGAAGTTCACGTGACTGTCCCACAACACCTCCCTTATCCACACCACAGCATGAACACAGTATTTTTGATGAATATGTGTTTTCAGTGTTTTCATGGGACTGGAAAGGCAGTGATGTGTTTTCAGACTTTCCTATATGTTACAGTCCTGATTATTGTCTTATTTTTTGTTTAACCCACAGCCGGACACCGTTCTGTTCTCCACCTTTAGAGCGGCCGCTCCCGAAGATCTTCTCCTTGTGGACTTCCTGCTGTCCTTCCTCCTCGCTCTCCTCGCTGCTCGTACTGCTCACGTCCAGAACGATGTCCTTCCTCGGGTCCACACGCACAAAGTTACGACACTCGAACGTGAGGTGACCGGCTGAGGAGGTAAAAAAAAAAAAAAACAACCCAAAATGATTCACTCAGAGCTCAGCGTAAGCGTTTAAACACCGTGACGGGAGACAAACTCCATAAATACTCACGATAGCCGCATCTTTTACACCCAGCGCGGATGTTGTCCTTATTCACACCTGCTGGGACATCGTTATGATTAATAATCAGTTTTAATTTCCACATGATTCTAACACACAATACTGTTCATCTGAACACTTCTGAGTGGTGTTTGTTTTCTGCAGCGACTCTCCCAGAATTCTGTTCGGCAAACAAAACTCATTTCTCTTTATCATCAATATGGTGAAATACTTTTGCTTTCTACTTCTTTAACGATTATTTATTTGTTAATAAAACATTTCCCGAACGCTAGTCTTTTTATTGAACCATTTTTACACCTATCTATTTTGCTATTTTGTTATTATTAATCACTGATTTTCTGCTGCAGCATCCATGAGCCTGAGCAAACCAAGAATCAGGAATTGAATATTTAATCTGTTTTTGGATATTTATGTACTGTGAATCTATATATCTATATCTATATCTATCTATCTATCTATCTATATAAAGACAACTACAAGCAGAGTGAAGTTGTGTGTTAATTCTATCGGAGTACAGGATTCACACTCAGATCATATCGCTGCCTGTTTTTACAGTCAGAATAAAACTACACTCGATCATATCATCAATCTTATTAATTAATAAAGGCTATTTAAAACAGCTACTACAATAACACACACACACATATGAGCTTTAAAGTTTTACCTGGAAGAGCCATTAACTCGAAATTACTAGAATTTTCGTAAACAGCAGAACTTCCGGTAATGTCTTCAATCCGTCGTATAAATGTGTCCGATAGGAAATATTGACAGAACAGCAAACAGTACCAATAAAGGAGCTGGACTTATTTATAATCGTTTGCTAAATGTAGTCTAGTTCATAAAGAACATAATTATATTTTATCTTTATTTATATCGTAAAAAAAACATTTTGTAGCTCCGAGTCGCTAGACGTCAGTTCGCCGTTCTCGCTATTGTTCCGTATGTTGCAGTAGGGAAGAAAGAAACTGTGACACCATGACTGAATCCTAAATAGCGGCTTATTCTACACCGAGTGCACTACATAGTGTGTAGTAACCTCTAAGTCAGATCACATGTAGTGCGCTTTATTTAGTGACTGTGGCGTTATTTAGGATTCGACCAGTGAGAGATTAACAAACGCAGCACACTTTTCTGTATTTCGCGAGGTGTTTTTGTTTGTAATTTCGTCGTCGCTGTTTATCGGCGTGTTTATTCCGCTTGAAATTAATATAACAACTAATAAACCTTAAAAATGAGTAATATTTATATTCAAGAACCACCAACGAACGGCAAGGTGAGTATCTAATTAAACGCATGAAGATTTGTGAACATAATTGTATGTTTCCCAACCTTGCTAATGAGACTAACAACAAAAATCATGTTTTTTTAAAACTCAGTTTTCGAGAATAGCTGAACGCATCACACTGAGACATTAGCTTTATATACTATAATATTGAACTAAGAAATGAGTAATAGTAAGTAAGAGTCAAAAATAAGAGCGAAGAGATAAAGTAATGATCATAGTTGAATAAATAATGACATTGTTCCTCTCAGGTTTTAATAAAGACCTCAGCAGGTGATATAGATATAGAACTTTGGTCTAAAGAAGCTCCTAAAGCCTGCAGGAACTTCATTCAGCTCTGTATGGAAGGTAACACACACACACCTACACACCTACACACCTACCTGCATACATACATACATGCATGCATGCATGCATACATGCATGCATACATGCATGCATACATACATGCATACATACATGCATACATACATGCATGCGTACATACATACATGCATACATACATACATACATACACACACTTGCACATTTACTTGCACACACACACCTGTACATTTACCTGCATATATATATATATATATATATATATATATATATATATATATATATGTATATATGTACACATGTGTGTGTGTGTGTGTGTGTGTGTATATGTATATATATATATATATATATATGTATATATGTACACATGTGTGTGTGTGTGTGTGTGTGTGTATATGTGTATATATATATATATATATATATATATATATATATATATAATGTGTGTGTATATGTGTGTATATATATATATATATATATGTGTATATATACACACACTACCTTTATTTATTATGGTATCTGAAGTAGTATATATGCAGCATCTATAAAAACGTGACGGTGATAATACAGGTTTATTCCTATAAATAATAATAATAATAACGCCACCTTTTCTGACAGGTTACTACAACGGAACCATATTCCACCGCGTGGTTCCAGATTTCATCATTCAGGGCGGTGATCCGACTGGCACTGGGACCGGGGGGGAGTCCATCTACGGCCGTCCTTTTAAGGTGAGTAAGAAGTGTGGTCTGTGTACATGTCAGTATTAATGGAGGAGGCGTGGCCTGTGCACCTGTCAGTCATCAGTCTTAGTTCTTCTTCATCCTCTATGTTCTATATTTGGGCACGTTTTCATGCTTTCGTGTGTGTGTGTGTGTTTGTTTTGTTTGTTTGTTTGTCTGCAGGATGAGTTCCACTCCAGGTTGCGCTTTATTAGGAGAGGTCTGGTGGCGATGGCGAATGCCGGACCTCACGATAACGGCAGTCAGTTTTTCTTCACTCTGGGCCGAGCTGATGAACTCAATAACAAGCACACAATATTTGGAAAGGTGACTTTTCACACACACACACACACACGCTGGTCCGATCCCACAGAAGAGCTACTGCAGCACAAACTGCTGAAGTTGTTCATGATAGAAAGGAGTCAGAGCACACAGAGCATCACAGCTTGCTGCGTATGGAGCTGCGTAGCTGCAGACCCGTCAGAGTGTCCATGATGACCTCCTGTACACCATCGAAACACCTACAATGTGCAGCAGAACTTTACCATGGAGCGATGGAAGAAGGTGGCCTGGTCTGATGAAACAGGTTTTCCTTTACATCATGTTGAGGGCCCTGGTGAAGAGATGGTACCAGGATGCACTATGGGAAGAAGGCGAGCTGGTGGAGGAAGTGTGATGTTCTGGGCGATGTTCTGGGAAACCTTGGATCCTGGTATTCATGTGGATGTTACTTTGACACTTCCCTAATATCAGTGTCCTCGTTCAGCAGGATAACGCTCCCTGACACACTGCACACACTGTCCAGGAACGGTTTGAGGAACATGACAAACAGTTCAAGCTATTGACTCCGCCTCCAAAATCCCCAGATCTCAATCCGATCCAGCTTCTGTGGGACGTTCTGAACAAACAAGTCCGATCCACGGAGGCCCGACCTCACATCTTACAGCACGTAAAGGATCTGCTGCTAACGTCTCGGTGCCAGATCCCACACACACCTTCAGAGGTCTCGTGGAGTCCATGCCTCGACGGCTCAGCGCTGTTTTGGGGCACAAGGGGAGGGGGACGTTCACAGTATTACGCAGTGGTTTTATTGTTTTGTCTGCTCTGTGTATATCAGGCTTCAGATATAAACCGAGTCACTTCTCTGTCTTTTATGAAACATGAAAAGTATTTGAGTTATTTATTCTGTGCTGATGTTATAGGGAATAAAAGACGCTCCTGTTTCCAGGTGACGGGTGACACGGTGTACAACATGTTACGCTTAGCCGAGGTGGAGTGTGACGGCGACGAGCGACCGTTAAAGCCGCACAAGATCAGAACTACAGAGGTACGTCCAGGTCTGATCTCTGGAGCGTCCGATAGTCTGTGAGGTGTTTTGTAAAGCAGCCATTTCCTCTTCCACAGGTCTTACATTCTCCCTTTGATGACATCGTGCCTCGTGAGACGCGAGTCAAGAAGGAGAAACACAAAGAGGAGGCAAAGAAATCTCAGTCCAAGGCAACGAAGTGAGAGAGCGTGCGTGCGTGCGTGCGTGTGTGTGTGTGTGTGTGTGTGTGTGTGTGTGTGTGTGTGTGTGTGAGAGAGAGAGAGAGAGAGAGAGAGATTATCGCTGATAAGAATTAAACTCCAAACTCAGAGTGAAGTCTAATGCTGTGTTCATGACCTGTGAGGAGCTGTGAAGTTTCCGAATTCCCGGTAGGAAAGACGCGTTTGTGCAGCTCGTATTTCTAACCCGGGAAGTTTTTAAGCGCTCCGAATTCTCCGCGTCGTGATTCCGTGACGTCACTTCAACGTGGCGCCGCTCATGCTGAACAGTTAGAAGAAATAACTACGCGATTTACGGCTTTGAGTTTCTGTTTTTTGATCAGACTGCTTTTTCCAGCGGCATTAACGGTGAACTATCGCACCGCCACTTTAAAAATAAATAAAGCACTAAACAAATAACTCTTTAATTCCAGGTTTTCAGGTTGTAAACCGCATAAGAGCAGACGTTCCAACCCGTCATTAAATAAACGTTTAAAGACGCGACTGTAAAACAGAAATGTAAATCTGCCGGCGTTCCACAGGAACGGTGTCTGGGTTCAGATCAGACACCCGTGAGAGGAAATCTCCCCAAAGCTGCTCCCATGGACCTCTAATACTGTCAACAGTAGATCCGGCTCCTTTACTTTCCTACGCCATCGGAGACACGCGACTACCCCAAGATTCTTCCCTGTGAAAAAGTAGCTCCATCTTCAGTTATATACAAACACCTTCCACTGAAGAGTTTAATGAGAGTCTTACAGAAAGTTGCCCCTTGACTGCCATTTGATGGAGTTTGGAGTAAAAAGAATACAAAGTGTTGGAGTTTACTTTTAAAATGCAGTGTGTTTTATTATGATTTATACTGAAAGGGTCTCTGTTGATGGTTTTTCTGATTATTCTTTCTTTGTGAGCAGGAATTTCAGTTTGCTGTCGTTCGGTGAGGAGGCGGAAGAGGAAGAGGAAATGGTCACTCAAGTCAGCCAGGTGAGCTTTTATATTCACATTTATGGATAATCATCCAAATGGACTTAAAATCAGGGCCGAGAAATATCTAGGTGAAATATAACCTTTCCATGATGACTGTTTTACCTCAGGTGTAGTCGAACAGCTGAGAACCGTTTGGACGACATCTGCTGTCGTTTTTATATATATTTTACATCATAGTTGAGCTGCGAGGTTCGCGAAGCCTGCTTCCGGATGATTTTGGACTCGCTGTAAGATATGGAGGTGAATCAGTGACGCGTATGAAGACTGATCTTGAATTCCACCAGGTACCTGTACATTTTAGTGCAGTACCTGGTTGCCTCCATCAGGAGGTTAGGGCTTGCTTACAGGTAAACTTTTGAACAGGAAGACCTCTCAGATTCACGTTTAAATCAGCACAGAAACGGTCGTGGGACGCAAAAAAAATAGTGTTTTTGCGTCCATCTCGACGTCTGTGAACGTCCAATCTCCGGATTTGAACCGAAAAGCAGAATTAAAGAGGACGTCCACATGTACACACCTGAGGATGTGAAGAAATGCTTTAAATTGTGCATGTTCAAGGATCTGAGACCTTTAACCTCATTAGATACCACAAAAAGAGACGTAGCGCCGTTATTCTGTCCTGAGGACGTGGAGCGTAACCAAAAATCTAACCTGAAGGGATCCAATCATTTAAATTTATTTATTTTTTTTTAATTTTCAGTACAATGGCATTAAAATGTCGTTTTTATGAAATGAAAGAAATTAAACAGCAGCCTCCCCCTGTATAGATTTAAGCTCAAGAGCACTTGTTGCACATGTATGCATTGTAATAAAGGGTGTCAATACTTTTGTTTTCGCTGTAAGAGAGATTTATTTTTGGTTCTCGGTGTAATTGTTGTGTGAATACATTTTTTTTTTTTTTCCTTACAGACCATGAAAGGAAAAAGTAAAAGCAGTCATGACCTTCTGAAGGACGACCCCAAGCTGAGCTCCGTTCCCGTGGTGGACAGGTGATCAGACCTCAGACCTCAGACGCTCTCGTTAATTTGTTTTATACATTTTTATACACTTTCTAGTGCGTATGTTTGCTGTGTATTCTGTAGTATAGATGGAGGTGATGCATAGACCTATAGATGCTGGTTATAAAAGCAGAATTTTTTTTCCACAGCAGAACAAGTCCGGGAGACGCTTCAGAGGTGTGTGTGCTCTTTTCTTATTGTGTATTTTATTTTTTAGCACCTTATTGCTAGAAAATAAAACTGTCCCTCTCTCTGCTTCCTATCCTGCCATCCAGGGAGATGATGAAACACAGGACCAGGATGATGATGATGATGATGATGATGATGATGAGGACAAAAAGGTGAGGAAGAAGGAAATGAGAGAGCGCATCTCAAAAAAGCTGAAGAAAGAGAAGATGGAGGAGGAGAAGTCTGAAGCGCAGGAGGAGACGGAGAAGAGCAGTCGCAGGTAAGAGCTGGGTTCTGAAGCTCAGGAGTTAAACCTAACCTTTATTCTCTGATTCCTGATCTGAGAACGTCTTCTGAGAACTTGCTGGTTGAACACCTTTGATCAAATGTCATTACGAAAAGCAATTCCTCTGGTGTCCTGCAGGGGGCAGTAGCACTGCAGTAAACCGTGAAAGCAGGCATGTTCAGTTCTTCGTTTTATTTCAAGTGATGATGTGATTTACGCCACTTACTAACCTAAAGAGTGATACAGGATTGAACACAGTTCTGTCCTGGGCACGAGATCTTTACTCACAGTCCAACATGCTGTCGCTCGACATAAAAATAATAATGAACTCTTAAAATCCCGTCACGTGAATGCGGTTTAAACCGGTCGGAAACAAGCGAGTCTTATAACACTCATCACTGTACATTATTCAGAATGTGCCCGGAACAAATATCAGTCCAAAAATAATGAAACAAAAATGTGTACATCATATTACAGATTATATATATATATGTACAGGAATAAATATTATTATTATGACTTTATACATATGTACGCTGCTGAGTTCTGGACTGTGATTGGTCAGAAGGTGGTGATTAATTCTCTAGAACAGCGGCTCTGACAGTAGTGCAGGTTTATATTAACACACTCTTTCTGATACGTTATCGTTTCTATAGTAACGGCTCATGCACGGGGACGTGTACAGCGGACGCTCCACTAATAATAAACAGATTAATAAATCATTGGTGTGGTGATGTTTTCTGGAACGTGTATGGAAGGAGTCTCCAGTGTCAGCGCTGTGTAACAGTCAGAGGTGAACCTGTAACTTTACGTTTTCCCAAAAATCTTCATCACAGAGTTTACACTTTACTGTTTCTAACTAACACCACACACTGCCATTTACATTTAAAAAAAATTTATTAACGTAAAGAGGGAGAATAGAGCGAGAGAGGAGTGGGAGAGAGAGGGAATAAAGAGAGGGAATAAAGAGAGAGAGGGAATAAAGAGCGAGAACAGAGTGGGAGAATAGAGAGAGGGCTGGCGAGGAAACGAGTGTTTATAGCTGCTATAGCGTAAGTGAGAACAGGAACTCACTGGATTTGTGATCTATAAAAGTGTGCTGAGTCGTTCATTATAAAATGAAGATGGTAATTGTTGGTGAGTTGCTGTGGTGTAAGAGAAATGAAACGAAATGAAATGAAAATAATCAGCTTCAGGAGGGTAGCGGTAGCGGTAGCTCGGCTTCGTCCCTTCTCGCTGTTCGTTATTTACCGAGCTGCTCTTTAGTGTTGGTGAAATCCTCAGAGCTTCATCAGACCTTTGGGACTTTATTATTAGTGCTGAGTCCAATGTAAACAGCAGAACTGCCTGAAATGAACATGGCCTTTGCTCTCGTTAGTGTTTTGGACGTGACTCTGTGTGTTTTGCGGTTTGTTTTATGACTTGTGTGTGATATGAGATCGGTCCTGTTTAGATTTTGGCTCGACGTACGAAGAAATAAGAACAAAAAGGACACTTCTGACCCCCAAAGCCGTCTGTTCCCCCGGGACGTGATGTATACGAACACCATCTCATTCTCATTTCATTAAACCGAGCTCAGCTGAGATGTGTTAGGGGGTGTGTGTGTGTGTGTGTGTGTGTGTGTGTGTGTGTGTACAGTGAGTGTGCACTCTTTAGGGAATCCCTCGTCTTCTCAGCCGGCGGTGCTAACGAGCTCTAATGACACTTATAACCCAATCGGGCAACCCTGACGTGTGTAATTTTGTCTGTTCTCACAGTCAATAATAGTGAATAGGCTTTTGTAGTCGTTTATTTATTTATTTATTTATTTATTTCAATTCTGTTTGGGCACAGAAGTGTGTTTCGACACCCTGTTTATTCCTGACTTAATGCACAAACACTCATTATATTTAATGATGAAGAAAAGGCGGGGGAGGTTGTTTTTTTTCCTTCCACGTCACAGGAGGGAGTGTTGGAAAAACACACGATAAATGACAAGTGACCAGAATCGATAATCGTATAAATATTTATCTACAATCACATAAACATGTTCTGCTCAATAGTTACTGCCCCTCTGGATGGCTCACTAGGGATCTGAAGCTACATCCGGTTTCCTGTAAAGAAGTTTTGTGTGACGTGGTTTATTGTTAAAAGTCTGATGATGTTCTCATACGGGTTCTGATACAGCAGGTGCTGCTCTGATACAGCTGTTCTGATACAGCAGGTGCTGCTCTGATACAGCTGTTCTGATACAGCAGGTGCTGCTTTGTGACCGTGTGCTCCTGGTGTACGTTGACGCTGTAATGAACAGGCGATGGCGAACTTGGCGTATTTTCACGATGAGTGATCAGAGCACTGTGAAATTATCAAGAGGGGGAATTACAGCATCCTGCTGCGATACAGGTCACCTGATAAAACCTCTTCATGGTGTTTAAACGGTGTGTTTAATTAGCGACCATGGAGCAGTGAAGTGGAGCGAAGCACGCAGAGAAACTCTCGCGTGTGAGAGAGCGAGCGAGCACTTCAGTTCTGCGAGCACTGAGACACCGCCTACACTCTGGTGATACCGCTGTGTGTGTTCGGGTCGGCCGTACTCGCGCTCTCCATTAAACACACTGTTTAAACACCATAAACATCTTAAACACGAGGACCTCATCGCTAGCAGCACACCAACAACAACCAACACACACACACACACACACACACACACACACACACACACACACACGTGTGCGTATGGCTTATCATGGCTGTTTGTCAGTGTGAATAATTTTCCAGTCCTAATAAACTGGCCCTGTAGTTATTGAGCAGGATGAAGTAATGGCCAGCCGTCCCTCAGCGGCCCGCGGTTCTGATTGACAGCAGGAGAAATGCAGACCGACTGTAGAATATTAAACACAAGCATAATGTTTGGCTACAAGGCCCGTAACCCAGCGCAGCAGTTTGTCTTGGCCGGGAATCAAAGGCTTGGCGGGTGTGTTACGGTGTTGGTGCGGGACAAAGAGGGCATTGTTGCAGCTCCGACTCTTTTCCCAGCGAGGCTTTTCAGGAGCTGTGGAGGTGCACAGAATTCACTTTGGTGGCCTCCGACTGCTGGAGAGGATCTTGCACCACGGACTATGTGAGGTGGAGTTACTGCGTCCCTGCTGAACCGACGCTTACAGGGTCAGGCTTTTAGAAAAATCGGAAGCCAGCTGATCGAGTCTGAATTTATATTGTGGTGTTCACTGTTACTGTAAAAGACCCACTTTATTCCCCTTATACAACAACAACCTGCTGCCCCTTACAGTCACTTCTAACTGAAGAACCACACGTCATACTCCTGCTGCTTCGAGAAGCCAGTTAGTTCCTGTTCTCCCTTACCGGCCTCTCTCTATTCTCTCTCTCTATTCTCTCTCTCTCTTTATTCTCTCTCTTCTCTCTCTCTATTCTCTCTCTCTATTCTCTCTCTCTCTCTCTCTTTATTCTCTCTCTTTATTCTCTCTCTCTCTTTATTCTCTCTCTCTATTCTCTCTCTCTATTCTCTCTCTCTTTATTCTCTCTCTCTATTCTCTCTCTCTCTCTATTCTCTCTCTCTATTCTCTCTCTCTATTCTCTCTCTCTCTTTATTCTCTCTCTCTATTCTCTCTCTCTCTCTATTCTCTCTCTCTCTCTATTCTCTCTCTCTATTCTCTCTCTCTATTCTCTCTCTCTCTCTATTCTCTCTCTCTCTTTATTCTCTCTCTTTATTCTCTCTCTCTATTCTCTCTCTCTCTATTCTCTCTCTCTATTCTCTCTCTCTCTTTATTCTCTCTCTTTATTCTCTCTCTCTATTCTCTCTCTCTCTATTCTCTCTCTTTATTCTCTCTCTCTATTCTCTCTCTCTCTATTCTCTCTCTCTATTCTCTCTCTTTATTCTCTCTCTATTCTCTCTCTCTCTATTCTCTCTCTCTATTCTCTCTCTCTATTCTCTCTCTCTCTATTCTCTCTCTTTATTCTCTCTCTTTATTATCTCTCTTTATTCTCTCTCTCTCTATTCTCTCTCTCTCTTTATTCTCTCTCTTTATTCTCTCTCTTTATTCTCTCTCTCTATTCTCTCTATTCTCTCTCTCTATTCTCTCTCTCTCTATTCTCTCTCTCTATTCTCTCTCTCTTTATTCTCTCTCTTTATTCTCTCTCTCTATTCTCTCTCTCTCTTTATTCTCTCTCTCTATTCTCTCTCTCTATTCTCTCTCTCTCTCTATTCTCTCTCTCTATTCTCTCTATTCTCTCTCTCTCTATTCTCTCTCTCTATTCTCTCTCTCTCTATTCTCTCTCTTTATTCTCTCTCTCTTTATTCTCTCTCTCTCTATTCTCTCTCTCTCTCTTTATTCTCTCTCTATTCTCTCTCTTTATTCTCTCTCTCCTCTCTCTTTATTCTCTCTCTTTATTATCTCTCTTTATTCTCTCTCTCTTTATTCTCTCTTTATTCTCTCTCTATTCTCTCTCTCTATTCTCTCTCTCTATTCTCTCTCTGTTCTCTCTCTCTCTATTCTCTCTCTCTTCTCTCTCTCTCTATTCTCTCTCTCTATTCTCTCTTTATTTTCTCTCTTTATTTTCTCTCTCTCTATTCTCTCTTTATTCTCTCTCTCTCTATTCTCTCTCTCTCTCTATTCTCTCTCTATTCTCTCTCTTTATTCTCTCTCTATTCTCTCTCTATTTTCTCTCCCTCTCTCTCTATTCTCTCTTTATTCTCTCTCTCTCTATTCTCTCTCTCTCTCTATTCTCTCTCTTTATTCTCTCTCTATTCTCTCTCTATTTTCTCTCCCTCTCTCTCTATTCTCTCTTTATTCTCTCTCTCTCTATTCTCTCTCTCTCTCTATTCTCTCTCTTTATTCTCTCTCTATTCTCTCTCTATTTTCTCTCCCTCTCTCTCTATTCTCTCTCTCTATTCTCTCTCTCTTTATTCTCTCTCTATTCTCTCTCTCTCTGTTCTCTCTCTCTTTATTCTCTCTCTTCACTTTAATAAAACACCATAAAACTTGCCGTGTTTGTGAGAAACAGTAGTGAAGTGTAAACTCTGTGATGAAGATGTGGAAAAACTGTAAGTTCCAGCTTCACCTGTGACTGTTACACAGCGCTGACACTGGAGACTCCTTCCACACGTTACATAAACACGTTTCTCCTTACAGAAAACCATTTTTTAATCCTCCGTACACGTCCCTCTGGATGAGCCGTTACTATAGAAACGAGCGCATGAATATAAACCTGCTACTGTTACTGTCAGAGCCGCTGTTATAGAGAACTAATCCCCACCTTCTGACCAATCACAGTCCAGAACTATAATAATAATAATAATAATAATAATAATAATAATAATAATAATTTCCTGTAAGTCAGTGACCCAGTGAGGAATCAGAAACGTGCTTTTTCCCACTTGAAGCTCTATTTTAAATCAAACTTTGTAGTCATGACTTTTTTTTACTACTCCCTTCACATACTGATCATATTTAATTTTACAGCGTGCGCTACCCAAAGAGGAGTAAACACTTAATAAACACTTAACGTCGTTGTCGGTGTCTGAGAGTCTGGAAGCCGTTCTTTTGTGGGGAATTAATGTAAAAACATGTCGGAGGCGAGTCCCGGCGCGGCAGCGCGGTAGCCGCCGCTTTGGTTAAACGCGACGGGGCATGACTGAGGAAGCAAAACGCTTCCATATGGCTTCGGGACGCGGCGTTTATGGATTCTACCGGCAGGCCGTGCGCTCTTCAGAACTCCTCCTGCCTCGCATGTGGGATTTGATTAGCGAAAAACAAAGTGTTTCAGATTATAGAGACGGTGCAGGTGCTCACATCACGTCCGTGTGCAGCAACAACACACACACACACACACACACGTTACTTTATTTTACACCATCGCTGCTGTAACATAATTGACGACAGGAAGTAACACGCTTTAGAAAAATGAAATGTCACTCTAAATGGAGAACAAGCATGCTGTGCTCTTTAATTCATAAATGCTGTTTTAGGAAAATGATGAAACGAATTCCGCCTCCTCACATCACCCCGTCGTGGATTAGTTTCCTAGAACAGCTCGCCCCCAGATGTTTTATTTTCTTCATTTAACTGCATTGTGAACATCATCTCAAATACAGAATCTCAGAAAAACAAGTCCGCGTTTGCTTAACTGTGGAAAAATGACTAGTCGGCTACTTTAATAATAAAAAAATAAATGAGATGTCATTTTAATGACACTAATACACATGGAACGGGGCGTAGTTTAGGACCCAGCGATCTTTTATTAAATGTTATTCGGGTCTTTTAGGTTATTTTAATCAAGTTAAGCCTAGAGATCTAGATAATGCCTGATATTTCACTGTAAGTGAACTCAATACTCAGTAAATATTGAATTTATTAGCATTTCACACTTTTTATTTTTATTTTTTATAGTTACAGGTAGTTAAATGACTTGGTGTTGACTGTAGTGGTGTTAAAGCGTTTGCTGACCCTGATTTAAAGCGTGGATATAAAGTATATTAGCAGAGAGTCTAATAATAAACACTAATAATGCGCTTGGTATTTATAAGACACAAGCGTAAGCAGTCTGAGAAGAACAAGAACAATAATAGAAGTTAGCTGGTGGAGTTCAGTGACATGTTTAACTTTCAGACGCAAAAAAAGTTCCTTATTTGAAATAATTATACTGGAGAAAATGAAGGTTCCTCGAAATTGATTTCACCTGTTTGGGGTTTTTTGTGTATTTTTGTGAGCAGTTAATGAGTCTGAAAGTGATTTTTTTAGTCTGGAGCCGTGGATAATTACTGGCTTATAGAGCACTCGGTGAAAGGTATGCACGTTGTCTGCGAGGAAAGATCAGCTGATGATGGCTTCCCCAACAGATCTGCGATATGTTCAGCGGTTATAGGAATCTATAAGTGCTCTGGATTTAGCTAGTCATTAAAACACCGTTAGTGAGCTTAATTACCAACTGATGGATGTGGAAAATGTGCCACCTGGTTAAAGCAGCCATCTGAAAATCCATCGTATTTTTACCCACGGTGGGATTGCGGAGTGTGGAATGATGGAAAAATGATTTAGCTCCTCGACAAGTATGGAATTGTGAGCAGAAATGGAGACGGAGCTGCAGCACCCAGAGAAAGACGTGATTAAATTAACAGGAAGAAGGAGCAGGTATTATTACAGAATTTATTAATAAGTTATATAATAAGTCTAAAATAAGAATAATTATTATAGGGTGTGTTTAAAAAATAAAAATAAAAAAATCCATCAACAAAATGGATTAAAAAATGTGACGCATGTATTTAACTTTTATTGTGACTTTATATTTGTGTAATTTAGTGTTAACTTTCCCTGGTTTATTGATTGCAGCAAGTATTTATTTATTAGTTTATTTATTTATTTCCCATCTGCCCATTCTGTGTGTTTAATGTAATGAGCTTAGAAAATAAAAAGAACAAAAATCTCTCACGGCTCTAATAAATATAAATGATACTACATACTGTTACCCACCACACCTTTAATTTACCCACCACACCTTTAATTTACTCACCACACCTTTACTTTACCCACCACACCTTTAATTTACCCACCACACCTTTAATTTACTCACCACACCTTTACTTTACCCACCACACCTTTAATTTACCCACCACACCTTTAATTTACTCACCACACCTTTACTTTACCCACCACACCTTTAATTTACCCACCACACCTTTAATTTACTCACCACACCTTTAATTTACCCACCACACCTTTAATTTACCCACCACACCTTTAATTTACTCACCACACCTTTAATTTACCCACCACACCTTTAATTTACCCACCACACCTATAATTTACCAAATACACCTTTAATTTACCCACCACACCTATAATTTACCAAATACACCTTTAATTTACTCACCACACCTTTAATTTACTCACCACACCTTTAATTTACTCACCACACCTTTACTTTACCCACCACACCTTTAATTTACCCACCACACCTTTAATTTACTCACCACACCTTTAATTTACCCACCACACCTTTAATTTACCCACCACACCTTTAATTTACTCACCACACCTTTAATTTACCCACCACACCTTTAATTTACCCACCACACCTTTAATTTACCCACCACACCTATAATTTACCAAATACACCTTTAATTTACCCACCACACCTATAATTTACCAAATACACCTTTAATTTACTCACCACACCTTTAATTTACCCACCACACCTTTAATTTACCCACCACACCTTTAATTTACCCACCACACCTTTAATTTACCAAATACACCTTTAATTTACCAAATACACCTTTAATTTACCCACCACACCTTTAATTTACTCACCACACCTTTAATTTACTCACCACACCTTTAATTTACCCACCACACCTTTAATTTACTCACCACACCTTTAATTTACCCACCACACCTATAATTTACTCACCACACCTATAATTTACTCACCACACCTTTAATTTACTCACCACACCTTTAATTTACCCACCACACCTTTACCCACCACACCTTTAATTTACCCACCACACCTTTAATTTACTCACCACACCTTTAATTTACCCACCACACCTTTACTTTACCCACCACACCTTTAATTTACCCACCACACCTTTACTTTACCCACCACACCTTTAATTTACCCACCACACCTTTAATTTACTCACCACACCTTTAATTTACCCACCACATCTTTAAATTACTCACTACACCTTTAATTTACTTACCAACTACACCTTTAATTACCGTCACTGTTACTTACTACATCTTTAAATGAATCACTGCATCTTTAAAGAACATTAATCAGACTATAGACAGTTCTGCTTTTCCAGAGCACTGTTTTTCACGGTGTAAAGTTTTTCATTCGTGCTGTGACAGAAACAGCTTTTGGTGTGTGTAGAGTGTGTGTGTGTAAAGTGTGTGTGTGTAGAGTGTGTGTGTGTAGAGTGTGTGTGTGTAGAGTGTGTGTGTGTGTAGAGTGTGTGTGTGTGTAGAGTGTGTGTGTGTGTAGAGTGTGTAGAGTGTGTGTGTGTAGAGTGTGTGTGTGTAGAGTGTGTGTGTGTAGAGTGTGTGTGTGTAGAGTGTGTGTGTGTAGAGTGTGTGTGTGTGTAGAGTGTGTGTGTGTGTAGAGTGTGTGTGTGTAGAGTGTGTGTGTGTAGAGTGTGTAGAGTGTGTGTGTGTAGAGTGTGTGTGTGTGTGTAGAGTGTGTGTGTGTGTGTGTGTAGAGTGTGTGTGTGTGTAGAGTGTGTGTGTGTGTAGAGTGTGTGTGTGTGTAGAGTGTGTGTGTGTAGAGTGTGTGTGTGTAGAGTGTGTGTGTGTGTGTAGAGTGTGTGTAGAGTGTGTGTGTGTAGAGTGTGTGTTCCCGATCAGAATATCCTGATGTCATATTTTCTGCCTGTAGCTTTGGGCTGTATGCGGGTTGTCGTGCTCAGGCTGTCAGTTTCTTGTCGGGTTCTGACCCGGGATGAACCGAGACAGATGATTTCATTTGGTTTATGGAGTGCATTTGGATAATGGAGCAGCTCTGTAGTGCCGCATCAGCATTCATGTGATGTGATGAATTCTTGCTCGTTACCGTGTTTATTCCGAAGCGGGGATGTTTTGTGTGGTATTGTTCAGGCTGTGGTGTGTATGGGTGGTGCAGACTGCAAGCAGAAACCTGCTAAACTAATATCCTTAACTGTCCCAGCTGAAATGTGATCTGTTATTATACACACACTCTGCTTTATCCATCCACTTCAGGGACACCGGGGACACGGGGACGCCGAGGACGCGTCTCTTCCCTCCGCGCCGCTATAATTATATAACAACCATAAAAACGCTTAACCTTGTAAAGTCGGAACCACAAGACGAGGAGCGTTTCTGATGAACTGATCAGTGATTTTAAAGACCACAGACAGACAGGCGGAGAGAGAGAGAGACAGAGAAACAGACAGAAATGAAGGGACAGACAGGCAGAGAGAGAAATGGAGAGAGAGAGAGAGAGAGAGAGACAGAATGTTAGGGGACAGACAGTTCGACAGAAAGGAAGGGACAGTCAGACAGACGGAGAGAGAGATGGAGAGACAGAAAGGACAGGACGGGTAGACAGACGGAGAAAGTTCCGAGTGGTGAGGTTCCGAGTGGTGAGGTTCTGAGTGGTGAGGTTCCGAGTGGTGAGGTTCTGAGTGGTGAGGTTCTCCTGCAGATCTACACAGTGTGAGTGACAGTGAACCCGTCCTGTGTCTAACACTTCCAGTCAAACAGAGTTGCGAAACGACAGTCGCAGTCCTGCTGAATGGCTGTCATTGTAACTGTGTGTGTGTGTGTGTGTGTGTGTGTGTGTGTGTGTGTGTGTGTGTGGACACAGTCTGGTTCCTCTTCAAAGCCTCGTCTCTTCCCTCTTTATTCACATCAGTGCTTTCATTCCTAAATTAATTTTCTGTTTTTCTCTTGAACTCTCGGTCTGTCACTTTACTCTTTCATTTTCCCTCCTTTCTGTCTCTCTCTTTCTCTTTCTCTCTCTCTGTCTCTCTCTCTCTCTCTCTCTCTCTCTCTGTCTCTCTCTCTCTCTCTCTCTCTCTCTCTGTCTCTGTCTCTGTCTCGCTCTTTCTCTGTCTCTCTCTCTCTTTCTGTCTCTCTTTCTCTCTCTCTCTCTGTCTCTCTCTGTCTCTCTCTGTCTCTCTCTCTCTTTCTGTCTCTCTTTCTCTCTCTCTCTGTCTCTCTTTCTCTGTCTCTCTCTCTCTCTCTCTCTGTCTCTCTCTCTCTCTCTCTCTCTCTCTGTAACAGAACCTTTTTCCTTTTAATGGAATGTTTCAGGTAGAACAACTCAAAGACTCAAAGAATGTTTTTTTTTCCTTTTTTTAATTGAGTATGACCCTGTGACTACAACCACCCTTAAAAAGATAGACCTCTTGCAGAACCCCAGAGCCATCGGTGATTCAGAAGGTTTCTTTAGAAGAGTGCAGATACACAGGCCGGAGATCTTTGAGGAGATCTCTTCTCTTTATTGTGAGCGTGACAGTCAAGTCGTAACACTCGTAGCGATCTCTGAAGTGTTTGTAGGAGAACCGAAACTCTGAAATGGGAATCTGGTAGAACCGATCGAACGTGGAGTTTCTTCTCTAAACCTTTATCTGCGTCTCTGGATGAAGGAGCTGTTGGACGTCACCTGAGGAACAAAAGATCATTTCATATAGATCTCACTGCTTTAGGGAGTGATTTGTTGAACCCCGAGGAGAGAATGAGCAGGTGTTCTCTCTCTCTCTCTCTCTCTCTCTCCTTCATTTCTGCTTTTATTGGCACAGAGGCCAGGTACCGATTGTTTTGCTGTTGCCGTGGTTACGCGGTCCTTGTTTTGTGAAAGGTAGCGTGTCGAGGCAGGCTGTTATCGCTGAGGTGCTTCCACGTGTAATCCATGGCTTCTTCTGAGAGCAGGATGATCACGGACTCGTTTCCACTCATGTGGTGTTTTTTTTTTTTTTAATGTTAATGAATGAATGAATGAATGAATGAATTTTATTTAACCAAATGAAAAGCTTTGATGTTTACTTGGATACGATGAGCAGCTTCCTCTGGGTTGCCAGGTTCATGTTTTTTGTTTTTTAATTGAAAGGGTGGCAGTTTTTTTGGGGGGGTTAAAAAGAGTCCACCGTGCATTTTAATCAGAATGCAATGGAATCAGTTTCGGCGAACATGCAGTAGGCCGTGGCGAACACCGCGCAAGTGTAAGTGCAGAAACGGTTCTGCGATGTACAGAACCGTTTCCGTTCTAGTGAGAAGCGTAGTGCGTACGGGTTTTACAGCGACTCGGTCCGGATGTGTTCGAACGGACCGGCAGTGCTCGTAATCGCTCGTAATCGCTCGTTCTGTGCGTCAGGATGCCGGGGAAACGCTTTAAATAAGGAGGAAGATATTACAAAGATTGGAGGGAAAGGGGAATTCTAGACTGGATCATCATAAAAAGATGTATTGGAAATGCGTGCGCACCACGGTGACCTTGTTTCTCTGAGAATGAAAAAGAAGAAAACTTCACTCACGTCACTATTGCAGAGGTTTGCTTGGAGTTTCAGGTCATTTTGTGTGTGGGGGTGTTTTGAAACGTTGAGACCTGGCAACCCTGGTTGTGAGGTGGTGTTTGAGGCATGAATTTAACCAGTCGTTGTGCAGTGTGTGACACTCTCACGGTGGTGAATCAGCGTGTCGTGTAGGTGCTCGTTTATTTTGTTTGCGTTGCCATTTCTTTTCATTCTAATAGCTGGTTTCAGCTACACCTGCGTTAATAACAGGACTGATCCCCGAATGCCAGGGACATAACGTTATGCTACGCCACGTTCGTCCGCGGCCTGCTGACGTAGTACGACGCGGTACTGTTATTGCTGGAGCTTTTTGTCTGCGGAACGTTGAGCCTTGTTTTTGCTGCAGGACGATGAGACGTTTCTTTACAGATTTAAACGCCCCACCTGCACTCGGGTCTCCCGCTCCGTCAGACATCGGGTGGGGTTCCCGTCCGAATCGGAGGGGTCTTACAGGTTCAGTAAAATTTGACCTATAACTTCTTTTACGTTCAAGACTCAAGAACTTGATATGTACGAGGTGCTCGTACGGTGAATTCTCACGGGTGGTGCAGTAGAAAATAACGTTAAGACGAGTGTAATATATCATACATGTAAACGTATACGTCTGTAAAAATGTGTATGAAATGAGTTTTATAAAATACATTGTTTCTAGAGCTCAACACACACGACTTTTACAAGCTGAAACACACGAACAATAGGAACGGGTCTAGACGGTTTAATGGCTGCGGAGATGTGTGTAGAGACCTTGGGGGATTGATAAACTCGAGATTCAACATCCAGGATCAGTACCGGGTCGAGAGAAAAATAAATAAATAAATAAATAAATAAATAAATCTGATCCAATCCTGTCACTAACGGAAAAGATTGAAATTGCATTTGGAGAAGAAATTTTAACACACAAAGATTTTATTCATTTCTTAGTTTAGGTTTTTGAAATGATCTTTAAACTGTTCCTGGATTTTTAAGAGCTTCAGTAAAAAATGTTTACATTTTAAAGCTTATTATGTTTGTGAAGAGAGATTATTGGACAGGTATGGGCTGATGCTCAGAGTTTGAGTGTGTTGGAGAATGCAATAATATAATAAAAATGCCTCCATGGAGCTAAAGCAAGCTTTGAGAACCAACAAGGTGCATCCATGAAAACAAAGCGAAACCAAGTGAACATACGAGGTCATGAAACATCAGAAATGTGCACAAACGCACTGGATGAAGACCCAGAGTCACCGAGAGAGAGAGAGAGAATCACGGACGACTCGGTTTGGAGTGAAGCGTCACCTCCACGTTCTCTCTCCAAACAATCCAGCCTCTGTGGATGACTCTGGAAGCTTCAGCAGAGGCAGGATGCATGAGGAATCTGTACTGAAGAGTGTGGACTTTCTGGGTTCTGTATTCGGTTTGTGAAGTGACCACCGATCAGCCTCTGTGTGTAGGTTCAGCTCTGCGTGGAGATAAGAAGAGCTTGTAGTCACGCAGGAAAGCATTCCTGTGAGCGCTGTTAAACATCTCCTGCTCCTGTACCGCGGTTTCCCTGCTGAGACCCTGGAGAGCCGGGGACTGGGTCAGAGTCCAGCAAACTCCGACAGGAGGAACATCAAAGACCTGCAGGAGTGTGTGTGTGTGTGTGTGTGTGTGTGTGTGTGTGTGTGTGTGTGTGTGTGCTCAAAAGAAGCAGATGGGATGAACAAAGATGGTCATTGTTGGTGCACGTCTGTGGTGTGTTTCTGGGCTCAGATCCTGAACTCCGCAGCTTCACCTGCACTCTGTAGTCATGTTTAAACTTGAAAGCCAAACCTAGCCGTCAGATCCCCAGTGCAAGTTATTACTTATTGCTAAGCTGTTATTATTATTATTATTATTATTATTATTAGTATTAGTATTAGTATTATTCTTATTCCTGAATATTAGATGCCTGCTCTGCATCAGAGCTCTCCACCTCTTTCAAGAATTTTCTTTACGTTCGTAACGCTTCATAAACCTGCACGAGGAGCACACGCTAATGCTGCGTGCGGTTACAAGGCCAGAGTCGCTCTTACTACCTCCAGGTTTATTATTTCCTCTAACAGCACGTCCCCGAGGGGTTTACTCCTCTTACACCACGGCACTTTACCCACAATTCTCCATTTTACATTTACTAAAGAGTAACGCATCATACTTCATATTACAGCAGCTAGAAACAGTCGTTCCATCAACAGCCTCTCACTGTTCTCTCTCTCTCTCTCTATTCTCTCTCTCTCTATTCTCTCTCTCTCTATTCTCTCTCTCTCTCTATTCTCTCTCTCTATTCTCTCTCTTTATTCTCTCTATTTATTCTCTCTCTCTCTCTATTCTCTCTCTCTATTCTCTCTCTCTCTCTATTCTCTCTCTCTATTCTGTTTCTGTTCTCTCTCTCTCTCTCTCTCTCTCTCTCTATTCTCTCTCTCTTTATTCTCTCTTCAAGTTAATAAGTGAAGAACCCCTGCAGTTTGTTAAAACGCAGCTTGTTAGTGTCCTGAAGATGTGGGAAAACGTACAGCATTACTTCTGACACTGGAGACTCCTTCCATAAATCTTAAAGAAGTTACAGAAAACGTCACCGTATCAACGATTACATACGTACCAGCGTCTGCTGTACACGACCCTGTGGATGAGCCGTTACTATAGAAACGATAAGGTATCAGAGCGAGAGCGTTAATATAAACCTGCGCTGCTGTCAGAGCCGCTGTTCTAGAGAACTAATCCCCACCTGACGACCAATCACAGTCCAGAACTCAGCATGTTGTGGTGTTGGTGAAAACTTCCCAAAAAAAAAAAAAAAAAAGGTGTGAACAGTCGATTTGATCGCAGTGGAAACCCATCCGCATCGTGCTACTTATAAACGTGACTACACCCAATTTAGTTTTTGTCTTTTTGGAAAAAGAAAAAAAGGACATCCGGTGGAATTTGTTGAAAAGGTTGTTTAGTTGAGTAAAAGTGTATCAGTTTTTTGTGTAAAAGATTAAAACTAAAGCTGAATGAACTGGAGAAAGGAGCACTGTTCGCTCTGTGAGCTTCGGTTACTCGTTAGCTGCGTTAGCTTTGTAGCTCCAGAACCAAAACATGTTACTCTCCAAACGTTCCAGCTCCTCCATTACATTCGGGTTGAAGAGGAAAGTCAGTGTGAACAGAACCGTTCCACTAAAACGACGCAGATCTTCTACATGTTCAGTGAAGGAGAACACCGTGGAACAGCTTAGAACAGTGAGTCGAGAACACGAGGACGCCGTGCCGGCGTCTCCAGAGCCGAACTCGCGCTCCGTTCCAGCTCGACCTCTCGCGTTGCAATTAACGGCTAGTGAGCGTTCACATAAAAGGAACAAGCACCTCAGGCGGAGAACCCCATCTCGCCCTCTCCCTTTGTGTCGGGGGCTAATATATACACCAAAAGTACGAATCGCTCTAATAAATCGACTGGCGCCTTATTAGAGTGAGTGTTCTGCGTGGCTTCCAGGCAGGCCAGGGTTCTGGCACCGTTAGCAAGGATGCTGTGGCTAGAGCCGTAAAACTCGAGCTGAGAACATCTCGCGTCCTTTAGAGGGAAAAACAATTTGGCGAGGAAAAATTAAAAAATGTAGAGAAGAAACATTCTCTAAAACTGTATTTTAGCACTTGGAACAACTTGTGTTTCGTTGGTGTGTAAAAAGCGTGTTCTTTAAGCGTAAAGACACAGGAGAAGCGAGGGAACCTGAGAACCTGAGGCAGGAGAGACTTCTCCTGTTACACGTGTGACGGATCTCCGAGCGCCGAGCCAACACATCCGTCACCACACAATAACAATATTGTTACAGCGCTGATATAAGAGCTATAATAACAAACAACACTTTATCAGATTTGCTTTCACCTGTCTCACACTCGAGGTAA
This sequence comes from Ictalurus furcatus, assembly GCF_023375685.1. Classification (NCBI taxonomy): domain Eukaryota; kingdom Metazoa; phylum Chordata; class Actinopteri; order Siluriformes; family Ictaluridae; genus Ictalurus; species Ictalurus furcatus. Next base: position 28,938,247 of record NC_071270.1, read on the forward strand.
TAAACCTCCGGAGAGAGAGAGAGAGATCAGTGTTCTCATTGTTCTCAGAGACATGCCTGTTCTCACGCAGAACCGCATTAAAGCAAAACATGGAGACGGGAACTGGCAGCTTCCCAGACGAAATCACTGAACAGCTGATTAACAGAACACACACACACGCACACACGCACACACACACACACACACTATTCCTGGGTGTGAAGGTCCTCACCGGAACCGTGCCAACCACACAGAGCCTGACTGACGACTGCCCTGCTTCCCTTTAACCCTTTAATGGCTGCTCTGTATCGCATAGGGAAATCATGTAGAGTCAGCCTCAGCACGGTTAAAGTCCTAATGCAGAGACTCGCCTTTAACCTTAAGAGTTCTCATTCCCATCAGAGTTCTGCTTAGAACCTTTTCTGAAAGGAGAATCTCTCATTTTTCATTGGGTTCTACTTACAATGTTTAAGGGACAAACGAAAGAACCCTTTATGGTGCTTAATTTACTCCACTTTTATCTCCAGGGTTCTACATTTCTAAACTGGAACCTATTTTTGAAAGACAAGCTTATGTTGTCGGGTTCTACAGAGAACGTTTAAATGGGACGGACTGAAGAACCCTTTAGGGTGTGCAATTTATCCTGCTGTTTTATAAAAGTGTACTTGATCCAGTTTTGGGACAATGGCATGCTCTTAAAAATGTTCCTCAAGTGCTCTTTGGATTTGTTAATGGTTCTTCCTAAAATAGTTCTGCTTAGAGCCTTTTCTGGACCCTTTTTTCCCTGAAGCATACCGAGCAGTCAAACACTAGGAGCACATTTTCCCCAATGTTTTCAGAAAAAGGGTTCCTGAAGGGTTCTTTGAATAGTTAAAGGATCCGAGTTTCTAAAAGAGTTCTACTTGGAACCTTTTCCGAATACTTTCCCCCCATAGAGTATACTTAGCAATCAGACTTTAGTCTATTTCTTAAAAGTTAGTAATAAAACTCTAAGAGCATGTAACATTTTCAGAAAAAAGGTTTCCTCGAGGGTTCTTAGCATATTTAAGGAGGTAGGTTTCTAAAAGTGTTCTACTTGGAACCTTTTCTGAAAGGAGGAGCTCAGTCGTAGGGTTCTGTACATCAGCAGACGGTTCGGTGTCGCACCGCATCAGCATCAGACTCAGTCAGGGGGCGTGGTCTAAAGTCTGAAGGCGGGGCTTGTATGTTTGAAGTCAAAATCGAGGCTCTAGTTTACGTTTTCGTTTTCTCTCGATCACAGCGATGAACTCCGCAAAGAAGCTCGTCAGCTGAAGAAGGAACTCCTCGCGATCAAGCAGCGAAAAGAGGAGAGGATGAAGCCGGAGGAGAACAGCGCAGGTGACGGTTAGTAAATAATAATCCACCTTTCAGAGCCGGGGAGACTACTGACCAAACTACCGACCAGACTACTGGACAAACTACCGACCAAACTACCGGACAAATTACTGACCAAACTACCGGACAAATTACTGACCAAACTACTGGACAAACTACCGACCAGACTACTGGACAAACTACCGACCAAACTACCGGACAAATTACTGAACAAACTACCGACCAAACTACTGGACAAACTACTGACCAAACTACTGGACAAACTACTGGACAAACTACTGGACAAACTACTGACCAAACTACCGACCAAACTACCGGACAAATTACTGACCAGACTACTGGACAAACTACCGACCAGACTACTGGACAAACTACTGACCAGACTACTGGACAAACTACTGACCAAACTACTGGACAAACTACCGACCAAACTACTGGACAAATTACTGACCAAACTACTGGACAAATCACTGACCAGACTACCGACCAGACTACTGGACAAACTACCGACCAAACTACCGGACAAATTACTGACCAGACTACTGGACAAACTACCGACCAGACTACTGGACAAACTACTGACCAAACTACTGGACAAACTACTGACCAAACTACTGGACAAACTACCGACCAAACTACTGGACAAATTACTGACCAAACTACTGGACAAATCACTGACCAGACTACCGACCAGACTACTGGACAAACTACCGACCAAACTACTGGACAAACTACTGACCAAACTACTGGACAAATTACTGACCAGACTACCGACCAGACTACCGACCAGACTACTGGACAAACTACCGACCAGACTACTGGACAAACTACTGGACAAACTACTGACCAGACTACCGACCAGACTACCGGACGAACTACCGGACAAACGCCGAGTGTTTCTTCTGCCTCATCTTTCAGTGTTGTAAAGGGAGTACGACAGGCGCTGTGTGATAAGAAGGAGAAACACTTTAATACACGACAGCGTGGCGTTCTGTTTAAAAACAAATGAAATACAACAGAATGGATTTGTTTTTAAAATGAATATCTAAATCTTTTCAGTTTCAGTGCCTAAAACTGCGCGCTTTTTCCTTCAGTTAAATACAGACCGAAACTGATGATAACCGTATGATTATAACTGTTATTTATTTTCATCAAAGACTAAACGACTAAAACTCAATCAAATTTAACTGATGAACTAAAACTCCTGTCATCACTCGTACACAGATTTCATCTCAGAAACGGGGCTGCTGCTCGAAATCAGGCCTGGGTTCTGGGGCTAGGAATAGCTAAATCTGTGTGTGTGTGTGTGTGTGTGTGTGTGTGTGTGTGTGTTCTGAAGCTCAGCCAGGCTAAATGTGGTGTTCTCAGTGTGTATGTTTGTTTTTGTTGTTGCTTCTCTGGTGTTTGTCAGCTGCTGATGAAACTTCCTTCTCTCTCTCTCTCTCTCCATCTCTCTCTCGCACGCTCTCTCTCTCTCTCTGTCTCTCTCTGTCTCTCTCTATCTTTCTCTCTCTCTCTCTGTCTCTCTCTGTCTCTCTCTCTCTCTCTCCCTCTCTCTCTCTCTCTCTCTCTCCATCTCTCTCTCTCTCTCTCTCTCTCTCTCTCTGTCTCTCTCTATCTTTCTCTGTCTCTCTCTGTCTCTCTCTCTCCATCTCTCTCTCTCTCTCTCCCTCTCTCTCTCTCTCTCTCACTCTCTCCCTCTCTCTCTCTCTCACACACACACACACACACACACACACACACACACACACACACCACAGAAACACACACACTTTAACTCCTGCCCCGAAGCACACCCGTGTTCCACCTTTACAGCATGCAGAACCTGCTCAGCGTGATGACGGCGCGTCCGTGTGTCTCCGTGTCTCTCGGGCTTCTGCTGGAGACGAGATCTTCTCCTCCGGCTGTTTCACCTGCGTGGTGTAGATCAGCAAGTTCAGATCAGTTTATCTGATTAAAAACCGATCTTATTTCCTTCATTTCTTGCAAATCCGACTGGACCTTAGTTGTAGTTTGCTGGCTGATCTGCACTTGTTGCTATGGTAACGACGCAGGTACGTCACTTATCCTGACCTGCGTCTAATGATGTCAGGAAGCATCACATGCCAAACAGCAGGGAAAGATCTGATTTACATCTGTTTCTCCTGCAGAGATGCGCACACACACACACACACACACACACACACACACACACACACACAGAGGGAGAGAGACAGACAGACAGAAACTCATTGCAGTGGTTACCTTGTGATGAACACAGAAGGAAAGTTGTAGTTGTAATGGTTGTGTAATGGTGTAGTGGTTGTGTAATGGTTGTGTAGTGGTGGTGTAATGGTGTAGTGGTGGTGTAATGGTGGTGTAGTGGTGGTGTAATGGTGTAGTGGTGTTGTAGTGGTGTTGTAGTGGTGGTGGTGTAATGGTGTAGTGGTGGTGTAATGGTGTGGTGTTGTAGTGGTGGTGTAGTAGTGGTGGTGTAATGGTGTAGTGGTGGTGTAGTGGTGTAGTGGTTGTGTAATGGTGTAGTGGTGGTGTAGTGGTGGTGTAATGGTGTAGTGGTGGTGTAATGGTGTAGTGGTGTTGTAGTGGTGTTGTAGTGGTGTTGTAGTGGTGGTGGTGTAATGGTGTAGTGGTGGTGTAATGGTGTGGTGGTGTAGTAGTGGTGGTGTAATGGTGTAGTGGTGGTGTAGTGGTGTAGTGGTGGTGTAGTGGTGGTGGTGTAATGGTGTAGTGGTGGTGTAATGGTGTGGTGTTGTAGTGGTGGTGTAGTAGTGGTGGTGTAGTAGTGGTGGTGTAATGGTGTAGTGGTGGTGTAATGGTGTAGTGGTGTTGTAGTGGTGTTGTAGTGGTGGTGGTGTAATGGTGTAGTGGTGGTGTAGTGGTGTTGTAGTGGTGTTGTAGTGGTGGTGGTGTAATGGTGTAGTGGTGGTGTAATGGTGTGGTGTTGTAGTGGTGGTGTAGTAGTGGTGGTGTAATGGTGTAGTGGTGGTGTAATGGTGTAGTGGTGTTGTAGTGGTGTTGTAGTGGTGTTGTAGTGGTGGTGGTGTAATGGTGTAGTGGTGGTGTAATGGTGTGGTGTTGTAGTGGTGGTGTAGTAGTGGTGGTGTAATGGTGTAGTGGTGTAGTGGTGTTGTAGTGGTGGTGGTGTAATGGTGTAGTGGTGGTGTAATGGTGTGGTGTTGTAGTGGTGGTGTAGTAGTGGTGGTGTAATGGTGTAGTGGTGTAGTGGTGTTGTAGTGGTGGTGGTGTAATGGTGTAGTGGTGGTGTAATGGTGTGGTGTAGTGGTGGTGTAATGGTGTAGTGGTGGTGTAGTGGTGTTGTAGTGGTGTTGTAGTGGTGGTGGTGTAATGGTGTAGTGGTGGTGTAATGGTGTGGTGTTGTAGTGGTGGTGTAGTAGTGGTGGTGTAATGGTGTAGTGGTGGTGTAATGGTGTAGTGGTGTTGTAGTGGTGTTGTAGTGGTGTTGTAGTGGTGGTGGTGTAATGGTGTAGTGGTGGTGTAATGGTGTGGTGTTGTAGTGGTGGTGTAGTAGTGGTGGTGTAATGGTGTAGTGGTGGTGTAGTGGTGTTGTAGTGGTGTTGTAGTGGTGGTGGTGTAATGGTGTAGTGGTGGTGTAATGGTGTGGTGTTGTAGTGGTGGTGTAGTAGTGGTGGTGTAATGGTGTAGTGGTGTAGTGGTGTTGTAGTGGTGGTGGTGTAATGGTGTAGTGGTGGTGTAATGGTGTGGTGTTGTAGTGGTGGTGTAGTAGTGGTGGTGTAATGGTGTAGTGGTGGTGTAGTGGTGTTGTAGTGGTGTTGTAGTGGTGGTGGTGTAATGGTGTAGTGGTGGTGTAATGGTGTGGTGTTGTAGTGGTGGTGTAGTAGTGGTGGTGTAATGGTGTAGTGGTGGTGTAGTGGTTGTGTGTAATCAGACCTCTCTTGAGGAAGTGATGGTGTTATTGTATGAGTCATGTCTCAGTGTATCTGCAGGAGTAGATTGATTGGTTGATTGATTGGTTGATTGGTTGATTGATGGATGGATTGATTGATTGATTGATTGATCGGTCTCCTCAGTGAACAGT
>NC_071270.1:28951138-28993638 GCF_023375685.1 Ictalurus furcatus
TCGGGCGAGGCCGTGTCCGAGTACCTGGAGAGCAAGAAGAAGTACGAAGAAATGAGAACTCAAAAGCTGAAGAAGGGTTCGAGCAGAGAGGCGCAGGTGAGTTACACACCGATCTGAGATCTGTTTCAGTCCAGCAGGTGGCGCTGCACTGTACAGCAAAATTGTCCTTTTCTCTTATTTATGCATGTATTTATTTATTTTTAGCAAAACTTAGCAGGATGACTGAATTTAGCTCTAATCTGCAGCGCCTCCTGCTGGACTGAATCGGCACGTATTTTTAGAATGGACTTGTTTGAGTAATTTTTTTCTCTCCCATGAGTTAGCGCTGAATAAATCAACGTCTGTGTTTCTCTTCTGTGTGAAGACGCTCGCTCTTCTGGACCGTTTTAAGACCAAGCTGTCATCAGCGATTTCCGAAACCCCAGAGGCACCTGACGACGAGGAGCTGGAAGAGGATGATGATAAAGGATGGTGAGAAACAGTCCGACTTTTATTCATTTACCTTAACCTGTGTCGTCATGGTGACTGCTGTTAACACAATCACGTGACATAATTGGCGTAATAAGAGTATCTAAATGTAACCATCAGTTCATATACGGGAGTAACAGGAAACTTTACCATATATAGTATTTGTGTGCGTGTATGTTAATAAGGGCAGCTTGTGTGTGGTGGTGAATCTTGGGAATATAGGTGTGTCTTGGAGTCCATATATGGAAATAAGGGCCGTCTTGGGGATTTGGGTGTGTTTTTGAGTGTGTATATGGAAGTAATGGCTGCTTGGCATGGGTGTAAGGCCAGAAGTTGGAATGTGGGTGTTTTAAAGTCAAAAGCTCAAACAAGGGCTGCCTGGAGTGGGTGTGGCTGTGACTCCGTATATGGAAATGAGGACAGCTTGGACTGGGTGTGTCTTTAAGGCAAAAAATGGGAATGTGGGCATTTCTTCGTGTCCATATATGTAGATGGAAATCAGGGCAGTTTGAAGACGGTGGGTCTTTAAGGCTATAAATGGGAATGTTGGCGTGTCTTTGAATGAAAAAAAAAAAGTATTACGGGCAAATTGGAGTGGGTGTGTCTTTTAGGCTGAAAATAAAAACGTGTGTTTGTGGAAATGAGGAGTGGGTGTGTCTTTAGGGCCAGAAATAGGCCCAAACCTGTTCTAGCACGACACAGTGCACAAAGTGAGCTCCATGAAGACGTGGTGTGTGAAGGTTGGGGGAAGGTAGAAGAACTCGAGTGTCCTGCACAGAGTCCTGACCTCGACCCCACTGAACACCTTTGGGATGAACTGGAACTGGAGTCTCCTTACATCAACATCACAACATCAACATCAGCACCTGACCTCAACCTCACTAACGCTCTTGTAGCTGAATGATCACGAATCCCCACGGCCACGCCCAAAATCTCTGGGAAAGCCTCCCCAGAAGAGCGGAGCGCATTATAACAGGAAAGACGGGGAATACATCTGGAATCGGATGTTCAACAAGCACATATGGGTGTGATGGTCAGGGGTGCACATACTTTTGGCTGTATAGTGTAAGCGTGATCGTGTAAATAAATGGAAATGAATAAAATGTGGGATTGTAAATAAATTGGGTGGAGGTGGTCAGTTATCGAATTCATGGATTTTTACAGTTTAAATTATCCGTGATGGATCTTCAGGCTTTTCCCAACAGGATGCGTTTATTTTCCCGCCACACGCATGACGTTCCACACGAGGCTGTAGTGTGTGTTTATTTGGAGTAGAGTGGTGAGATGTTCTCCTTTCAACCTGAGAGCCACATGAGGACCAGTTGCACTCCTCCGTTACCCGGTCTCTCTCTCTCTCTCTCTCTCTCTCTCTCTCTCTCTCTCTCTCTCTCTCTCTCTCACTCCATCGTTTGGCTCCAGCAGCTCTGACGCCACTGAAGCAGTATGCAGTGTTTGTTTTTGCTGCACTACGCTCTCGCTCTCTCTCTCTCTCTCTCTCTCTCTCTCTCTCTCTCCCCCCCCCACCACTACTTGTGGATAACGCATACTTTCAGCTGAGCGAAAGTTCCTGAGAGGAACACAGTTACACCTCTGATGGATTCATCTCACCACCCTCTATCCTACCTTTAATCTAATTCTGCTTAATTCCTGATCATCATCACTCTCTCACACACACACACACACACACACACACACACGTATGCGCGCGCACACACACATAGATTTCCGTTAGTTTTATTACAGATTAATCATCAATCAGCACCACAACAAAAAAAAAATGTTTTAAATACGTCATCGTTTCTATAGTAACGGCTCATACTTGTGTACGCCGGACGCTCCACATGAACAGGTTTTTATGTTTGTGACGTGTGTGGAAGGAGTCTCCAGTGTCAGCGCTGTATATGAGTCAGAGGTAAAGCTGGAACTTTAAGTTTTCCACATCTTCAGCACAGAGGAGTTTCTATAGAGTTCTTACATTGTTGTTGTTTTGTCTGATTAACTTGAGAAGAGAGAGAGAGAGAGAGGGAGAGAAGAGAGAGAGAGAGAGGAGAGAGAGAGAGAGAGAGAGGGAGAGGAGAGAAGAGAGAGGAGAGAGAGAGAGAGCGAGAGGGAGGGAGAGAGAGAGAGAGAGAGAGAGAGGAGAGAGAGAGGAGAGAAGAGAGAGGAGAGAGAGAGAGAGGAGAGAGAGAGCGAGAGGGAGGGAGAGAGAGAGAGAGGAGAGAGAGGGAGAGGGAGAGAAGAGAGAGAGAAAGGAGAGAGAGAGAGAGAAGAGAGAAAGGGGGAATGAAGACTGGTAGAATGATGGAGGGAATGAAGAGAGGGAATAGAGAGAGGGCTGGTGAGGGGTGAGTGTTTCTAGCTGCTGTAAGGTAAGACACAGCAGGAACTCGGGGTTGTTGAACTCTAAACGGAGAAAGCGGTATGAAGGGAAGTTTATTATTAATAAATAAATGTAAGTGTTGGTGAGTTTCTGTGGTGAAAGAGGAAGAAAACACTTAGGAACACGCTGATCTGGGAAAATAATCAACACACACTTTCATGTGTTTTGGGTCAGTTCTAAAATACAGTTTAACAATCCTGACCTGAAGCCAAAACACACACACGCGCGCACACACACACACACACACACACACACACGCACACACACGCGCGCACACATGCGCATTTTCTCTCTCATATTTTTTCTCTTAAATCTCCTTCTTAATTCTTACTCGCCACTTTTTTCTTTGTGTGTGTGTGTGTGAGAGAGAGAGAGAGAGAGAATACTCAGCTGCTGCTTACACACACACACACACACACACGTGCAGGTTTGACTGGCGCAGCGCTAATGAACTTCCACACTGTTTATTTTCATAGTATCACCTACTGGTGCGGCTGCCGAACGTCCCGGCGGAGTGTGTGTGTGTGTGTGTGTGTGTGTGTGTGTGTGTGTGTGTGGAGACGGAGAGAGCCCCCCAATTCCCGGCTGTCTATACTCTCCGACACACATTCCTATCCATCTGCATGCTACTGCTCAGGATGACAAAAATGAAATAATTACTGTGTCTGAGCAGCAGGCAGACACACGCTCACACTCACACACTCGCTCACACACACACACACACACACACACACACACACACACACACACACACTGAGCAAATATTGAGTCTGCTGGGTCTCATTTCACACTTGGTTAAGTATTAAGACTAAATACTGCATATTTTTCAGTGCTCTTGATGTGTTTTCGGCCTGCTCCGCTCTGAGGGGATTGGGTTCCTGTAAAAAAAAAAAAAAGGAGGAGAATTTCTCTAAACGCTCAGTAGATAATTAACGCGTACTGGTGTGTTCTCTAACGCAGCGGAGTAGCAGTAGGTTCGTACACGTGCTTTTCATGTCCTGCCTTCTGAGATCTCTGATCAAATCTAATCTGTGTGTGAGATTAGATTATGGCTTGTTCTGGAATGTTTTTGGGTTGTCGCGCTCCTCAGCGGTCTTCACGCCGAGCGCAGTGCCGCTCTCGCGGCCCGTCCTCCTGCTCCGTTCCAGACCATTACACGAAGCAGGCTGGCAAATCATTCACTTCAAGTGCTTTTCTTTTCTTTTCTTTACAGCGTCCTTGAGTTTTGCACAAGCTGCTATAGGAATGAAAATTATTATTATTATTATTATTACAGACCACTGACCGTTCTTCTTGTATTTTTGGACGTTTTGGAGCTAGCTGAGCGTTTACACCTGAACCGGGGTGCTCATGAAACTCGTTTGGTTTGGAGAGACAGGTGTATCCTACGCTTCACCCCGCCGTTTGTGTCAGTGTTGCGTATGAGGAGACTCACTAACGTGAACTTCAGGCAACTGGCTTTATATCCGTATTCTATATTTCCTTTATATATCACACACAGTCCCGGTTAAATCACCTCCTTACTTCACTTTAATTTAAGCTTCATGTTAATGACCTGCCATTCCAAAAGAAATCCATAAATGAAGATAAATAAGACTAGCTGTCCAATGAGGGAAGAGAGAGAAATAAATGGAGGAGGAGGAGTGTGTGTGTGTGTGTGTGTGTGTGTGTGTGTGTGTGTGTGTGTGTGTGTGTCATATTCCGTGTCCACAGTGAGGAAATGATTCTTGACACTATGAGCATTTTCCTCATTTCTCATTCGTAATGCCGGCATCAACTCAAGGCCTAAAATACACTCGCTCTGGTTTGCAGTTTGCTCTGTGAGTGTGTGTGTGTGTGTGTGTGTGTGTGTGTGTGTGTGTGTGTGTGTGGAAAGGAAGGAGGACAAAAAAAGCCCAGCGTCTAAGTGCACACTTTAGAATAACAAAACCTGCGCTTTCTATCAGTTACTTCATGCTGTAGTTAGACTGGCAAAGCGTCTCGAGGCCCTGGACCCGAGCAGCCGCTTCATATCAGGGGTGATGGAAACCCTCGCCGGGGGGGAGAAAAGAGCAAGAGAAAGAGGGAAGAGAGAGAAAGGAGAGATGGTGGAGAGGGGAGAGAAAGAGGGTAGAGTAGAGAGGAAGGAGAGAAGGTAGGGAGAGAGAGAGAGGCAAGGGGAGGTAGAGGAGAGAGAGAAAGGGGAGAGAGGAAGGAGAGAAGGTAGGGAGAGAGAGAGAGGTGAGGGGAGGTAGAGGAGAGAGAGAGAGAGGTGAGGGGAGGTAGAGGAGAGAGAGAGAGAGGTGAGGGGAGGTAGAGGAGAGAGAGAGAGGTGAGGGGAGGTAGAGGAGAGAGAGAGAGAGAGGTGAGGGGAGGTAGAGGAGAGAGAGAAAGAGGTGAGGGGAGGTAGAGGAGAGAGAGAGAGAGGTGAGGGGAGGTAGAGGAGAGAGAGAGAGGTGAGGGGAGGTAGAGGAGAGAGAGAGAGGTGAGGGGAGGTAGAGGAGAGAGAGAGAGGTGAGGGGAGGTAGAGGAGAGAGAGAGAGAGAGGTGAGGGGAGGTAGAGGAGAGAGAGAAAGAGGTGAGGGGAGGTAGAGGAGAGAGAGAGAGAGGTGAGGGGAGGTAGAGGAGAGAGAGAGAGGTGAGGGGAGGTAGAGGAGAGAGAGAGAGAGAGGTGAGGGGAGGTAGAGGAGAGAGAGAAAGAGGTGAGGGGAGGTAGAGGAGAGAGAGAGAGAGGTGAGGGGAGGTAGAGGAGAGAGAGAGAGGTGAGGGGAGGTAGAGGAGAGAGAGAAAGAGGTGAGGGGAGGTAGAGGAGAGAGAGAGAGAGAGGTGAGGGGAGGTAGAGGAGAGAGAGAGAGGTGAGGGGAGGTAGAGGAGAGAGAGAGAGAGAGGTGAGGGGAGGTAGAGGAGAGAGAGAGAGGTGAGGGGAGGTAGAGGAGAGAGAGAGAGGTGAGGGGAGGTAGAGGAGAGAGAGAGAGGTGAGGGGAGGTAGAGGAGAGAGAGAGAGAGAGAGAGGTGAGGGGAGGTAGAGGAGAGAGAGAGAGGTGAGGGGAGGTAGAGGAGAGAGAGAAAGAGGTGAGGGGAGGTAGAGGAGAGAGAGAGAGGTGAGGGGAGGTAGAGGAGAGAGAGAGAGAGAGGTGAGGGGAGGTAGAGGAGAGAGAGAGAGAGAGGTGAGGGGAGGTAGAGGAGAGAGAGAGAGGTGAGGGGAGGTAGAGGAGAGAGAGAAAGAGGTGAGGGGAGGTAGAGGAGAGAGAGAGAGAGAGGTGAGGGGAGGTAGAGGAGAGAGAGAGAGAGGTGAGGGGAGGTAGAGGAGAGAGAGAGAGAGAGGTGAGGGGAGGTAGAGGAGAGAGAGAGAGGTGAGGGGAGGTAGAGGAGAGAGAGAGAGAGGTGAGGGGAGGTAGAGGAGAGAGAGAGAGGTGAGGGGAGGTAGAGGAGAGAGAGAAAGGGGAGAGAGGAAGGAGAGAAGCTAGAGAGAGAGAGAGAGAGAGCGAGAGAGAGAGCGATAGAGGAGACAGGGCCTCCCTGGAGCAGTTTTAGTAAAAACATCATGGGGAAGTGTGTAGCACTCGGCGAACGGAACACGGGGTTACAGCAGGTCAGACGGTGAGAAGTGTAGACGTCTGGGCCAGAAGTGTAAACTATTCCATCTGTGTCTGTATCTACAGCGACCCCCTCCTCTTTTCTCCTCTTTTCTCCTCTTTTCTCCTCTTTACCATCCAGAAGCTGAAGTCCCTTCTCCTCCGTCTCGCGCCTCTCTCTTTTTGTGAAAGCACAAGACGAGTAAATGCAGGAGAAATGGTCCTCTTTCTGGCCGCTGCATCATCGTCTCGTCGTCTGTAATTCGGCTCTGCAGCCGCTGTTCGTACCGTTACGCCGAACCTGTGAACACCGAACACTGACGTCGGTGTTCATCCCGTTGTGTAATGTTTTGGTTTGTGACGTCACATCCATACAGCAGAATCGACTCAATTACTGATTCATAGGATTCGAGATTGGAATTTGAACCTGAATTTGTGTAGAACGATCTGCGCGCTTTCTGTCGGCTCAGACGGCCACCGCTGGACTCGAATCTCCCGTGGAATCATTCTCAATCCTGACTCTCTGTATTCTTAACTGTACTCTCTCTCTCTCGCTCTCTCTCTCTCTCTCTCTCTTTCTCTCTCTCTCTATCTATCTCTCACTCTATCTCTCGCTCCCTCTTTCTCTCTCTCTATCTTTCTCTCTCTCTCTATCTATCTCTCACTCTATATATCTCTCACTCTCTCTCTATCTCTCTCTCTTTCTATCTCTCTCGCTCTCTCTCTCTCTCTATCTATCTCTCACTCTCTCTCTATCTCTCACTCTCTCTCTATCTCTCTCTATCTCTCTCTCTTTCTATCTCTCTCTTTCTCTCTCTCTCTCTCTCTCTCTCGACCCTGTGGGACTCCAGCACACTCCTTAACTCAGAGAGAGGGAACTGTCAGCGCTGAAGCTGCTAGACAAATTATCAGAGCTGCCCGTCTCGCACCGCAGGAGTGCTGCTGCAGAACAGACATGACATTGTAGATGAGCTGTTACTGTTCATACACACTTCACGCTGCCACACACACACACACACACACACACACACACACACACACACACACACACACACACACACCTATACGTGAACACACACAGCCGTATGGTGGATTACTCATTTCTGCTTTGGCTCATATACGAGGAATATTATACAGACGTCTAGATCTAGGTTTAATCTGCTGAATTATACCAACTGTGTTTATAATTCTTAACTAAAGGAACCATCAGAACCATCAGAACCGCCCAGTCTCGCTCCGTTTAAAGCACGTAGCTTCTAAATATTTAATGAAACCGTTAGCAGAGACGAGCACGTCATGGTGTGATAATCTGAGCGTGATGTACACGTCTGAACCGATGGGTAATGAAGTGGAGTGTGCAGCGTGGTGAAGGAGTTGGTCGGTCGGAGTCGTTCGCGTCTGCGCGGTTTGATCACCTCCGTTTTGAAGTTTCAGTTCTCTGCAGAGGATTCGTGAGAAGTTGTCCGAGAGCAGCATCAGTTCTGCTGAAGCTCTGCAGTGCGCGGCTCTCCTGACGCATGGCGTAAAAATGACCCCACTACAGGGTGTCCCGAAAGTCTCCATACGAAGGGAGGAATGATCCCTTTTAACCAAAATGTCTTCCAAAATTTTTCATACATCATTTGCATTATATATATTTATATATTTATAATTTCTTTCAGTTAGTCTTTAAGAATGCCTTTGACAAAAGAAGAACGTATTGAAATTCTCACGGCTGGATCCGGACGCTGTCGCAAGAACATCACACGCACGGCACGGTCACCAAACCTATTACCAAATTCCAAAAGAGTGGAAGTGCCGTGGCCCGAGCGAGAAGAAGTGGACGTCCACGAGCATCCACTGACGCAGGCACGGAGACTCGGTGATGGCGGCGTTCGCAGAAAGCATGCGATGATCGTCTCACCTGCCATCAGCAGATCCAGATCCTGTGCATCACGAAAACGCGTGAACGACATCCACGTAAAATGCAGACGTTCCACCGGGAACCGCCTCGTTATGGGATCCGCGTGCGCCGATGGTCGGATCGACAGTTCCCGGGTTCTTGGATCGGTCAGCGTGGTCCCGTGGAGTGGTCTCCGAGATCTCCCGATCTAAACCCACTGGATTTTTCCCTGCGTTGTGGGGACACCTGAAGGCCATGGTGTACCAGGAAAAGATGCAGCACAAAGATCACGTAGAGGAACGCGTTCGACGTGCAGTTACACGTATAACAGATCTGTTAACGAGTTCATCTCGAGAGGGAGAGACCACGCTCAGTGCTCAGAACACCGAAAGGTCCAAAACAATTGTTTGGTTAAAGCAGTTTTATTGGAGCTGTTTTGACGTTCCACATTCCTCACATGAGCGTTCCTGATTCCAGACGGCGTTTTGATGCGAGGAACTAAACGATCGTCAGTTGAAATCCAGTTGTGTTATGGTGAAAAAGCGTTGAGCGGTTTGAGATTAGACAGACGTGTTGTGTTGGTGTGTGTGTAACCTTCTGCGTCTCAGGACGGTTGTTGATCGTGACGTACACGCTGATGGATGAAGTTAATCATGTTTAAAAAGTTCTCTGCGTTGATGAAATTTGTGACAGATGTGTCTGCGGAGATGATTTGGCTCGGCTCGGCTACGCTCACCGTCCCTGAGCCTGTTTTGTTTTTTTGTGTCTGCGCCTGGTCTTTGTCTCGTTTTTGGCTGTTGTGTCGTCTTTTTTTCTTTTCTTTTTTTTGGTGCATTTCCCTCCACAAGAGGCCCTGTGAAGCAATAGCGGCTTTCTCTCCGTTGGTGCTCGGTTGCAAAAATGTAAAGCTCTGCATTTTTTCAGTGGCTCGCGTATTGTCCTCTCGGCTGTGGAGAGCCAGACCTGTGAATAAAGAGTGGGGTTTTGTGGGAAATGAAAGACAGATGAGCATCTGCTGTCTGACTGAGACTCCAGTCCATGAACCAGAAAAGATTCTTATGTTCTGTACCGTTCACTGCAGAAACCTCAGACTAGCAGTGTTTTATACCTGTAGGTGATTAAATAGAATCTTTTTTGGTGCATCAGTACACTTGTATCGGTTTATTTTGTAAGATTATTTGTTATTTCCGTATCTGACGGTAAAAGCAGCGGAAGCTCTGCTCCAAACCCGTTCCTCAGGGAACGTCCTCATCCTGAGATCTCAGATCCTGCTGGTTTAGAGTCCCGCGTTCACCACCTCACTGCGCTCATGAACCATGCCCGCGTTCTCCCTCAGGACGATTTAGCATGGAGGAGTGAAGGATCTGAAAGATAAGGAGGGACGGAAGGAAACGAGGAGGGTGAAAGGAGAAAGGACAGGAGGACATATTGAAGGAAGAAGAGTGTAAAGAAGGACAGGAGTAGGGCATGTGGGAGGACGGAATGAAGAAAGGAAGCAAGCTAGTGTAAAAAAAAAAAAAAAGAGTTGAAAGGAGGAAGCAAGGAAGGAAGGAAAGTGTAAGGAAAGATGGAGGTAAGGGGGTATAAAGAATGAAGGAATGATTGAAGGTATAAGGGATGAAAGGAAGGGTGTAAGGAAAGACAGAAAGAAAGATGGAGGTAAGGGGGTATAAAGAATGAAGGAATGATTGAAGGTATAAGGGATGAAAGGAAGGGTGTAAGGAAAGACAGAAAGAAAGATGGAAGGAGGATATAAAGAAGGATAGATGTACAAAAGGAAGGAAGGAAGGAAGGAAGATGGCTTGTAATGAAGAAAGGACGTTCTCATGGTCTTGTTTTTCCTTCCTTCTGGTTTAGGATGACGCACGTGCTGCAGTTTGATGAACAATCCAGGAAAGTGAAGGACGCGAACATGCAGGACGAAGACACGTTCGAGATCTACGACCCGCGCAACCCCGTCAACAAACGCAGACGGGAAGAGAGCAAGAAACTGCTGAAGGAGAAGAAGGCCAAGAGGTGATCTCCTTCTCATCACCCGGTTCCTCACGCTGTGTATATTCTGTCCCTGTTCAGGATGGACTCCACTCCTCCACCTCGCCGAACATTAGAAAATAGGAAATCTTATCTTCTCGGAATGTGAACCGAAGTCATGTTCATTTAATAAAGGAGTGCTTTTTTCCTAAAACTGTGTGTCGTGATGTTTTAAAGCACGTCACTGCTCGTGTTTATGTAATGTTCTTAATCTCACTTCGGATCCACAAACCTTCACCAGGAGCCCAGTGTTTAAGACTTTATAAACCGGAGACGTATGAGAATCGTCCGTGTTTAGAGAAGGAATGCTAGTCCAGCACTTGGAGAGTGAATTAGTCCTGGATGATCTGGAGAGGAACGTGAAGGAGAACCGAGCTCCTGTAGGATCTCACAAAGCCTCTTCCTCCTCCGTCACTCTGCACGTTGCTGCTTCGTCAAAACATCCTGAGATCTTCACTGAAAGAGAGCGGTATTAAAGCCGGATCTGCTCCCTCGCCATCTGCCTCCAACCTGAAAAACGAAACCAGATGAGTCTCCGGGCTCGACCCGACCGGCCTCGGATGATGTAAGACGGCCGTCTGGTGAAGTCGGACAGATATATGGAGTTCGCCCGGTGCCGTCCTGCAGACGAACGCAGAATCATCTTCCGGCTTCTTTTGCAGCTCGCAGGAAAAAATGATCAGAACGCAGTGGTGAGGTTTCTGAAACATCGCCGTCGCTTTGAATCAGCCTGCGACTTTGTTCTGAGGAGAGGAGCCTCGCAGGCCTGCTGATGATGCCGTCTGACTGTGGTTTCCATTAAATGATCTACCACGAGTACGTGTGACCAGGAGCGCGGTTTGGCCAGCACGCCGCCTTTTACTGCTCTCCTGAGATCACGCTTAAATTTTCATATGGAACAGGAAGGAGAGTTAATGTTACACTAAGAGAGCCGCTCACTCCGAGCTGCTGCAAATTCAAACCAGGTGAGATGAAGCTGAAGCTCTGCAGCCAGTTCAGCTACCGCTCCCTCGCTCCCTCGCTCCATTCCGACAGTCACAGGGGGCCTATTGGAGAACCCTGAGGGTCCTCAGCTTTCAGCATGTTATTACTGAGTTTACGTAGCTGCAGCAGTTACTTAAACGTAACGTGAATATGGACTCGTCTGACGTCCGAGTCTCGGAGCGCTCCGACTCCCTTCACCTGTCCGGTTTGTCCTGAATGATGACTTACGATGACATAATGAGCGTCTAACGTTACTTCTAAGTACCACTGGCATCTCTTGCCTCGATTTCACAGACCATTTCACATGTACTTGCCATATTTTCTGCTGAATTAGACTGTTGCTTCTGTAGAGCGTGATGATTTCTACTGCTGTTAGTGTTACTGTACGTTTTGATTAAACTGATCTCCGAATCGTGTGAACGCTTGTCGTTGTTTGTTTGGAACAAATCAGTCACCGGGTTTACAAGGACTCGGAGCTCGATAAAAACGAAGTGTTCGGTTACAGAAGAACCATTAAAGGAAAGAAGAAAAGCCCTGCTGCGAGAGTGTACGAGTTATTCAGTCCAGATACAGCTGAACAGCAGGAAACTGGAGTTTGTATGAAATTGCAATTAAACACATGGAATCATGTTGGAGAGGAGGACGGCTGGAGGGGAACGAGCGCGTGTGGTCCATCATTTTATGGAATTATGATGATAATCAGGAGCTGACGAATCCACGTTGGAGACGCCCGAGCCCAGCAGATTTTATACCTGGGCTATTCGTTTCTATTCACAGTTGCCCTGAAACACAGGCAAACAAATTACATAAAAACTCCTCCTTATTAACTTTTCTATAAATAAATAAACTGTTTTTATTTGATACGTAGGCTGTGTTTAAACAGGAATCTCATTTAGGATTGTTCCCCCTGTTGCCTGGCAGAAACACTGGCCTGTCCTGGATTTGTTTTTAAACTTCAGAACTTCGTGGTTTGCTCAGCACAAATGATATTTTATAAATGCAATAGGAAACCTTTTTGACTTTGGTCTGTTAGGAAGCCGTGACGTTTTAGACGTCACCCTGCGGACTTACTAGACATCGTTACCGTCACGTAACCTCACGGGAGATGAAATGGATCAGTAATGGGATTATCTCCCTCCCTGACCGCTATCATCCCCTGTCCTTGTAAACCAAAAGCAAAAGTAGCTGATTAATCCTTCGTCCATTCAGTAGGACGCGAGCGACGTGATGTCGCGCCTCGGTCTGAATCTGAAGCTCAGCCCCGGATATCTGCGGCCGCAGTCGGGACTCGGGAATTCTGGGCTCGTTTAGGGGTGGAGCTCTTAATCACGGTTTTGTTCACGTAGAACAATTCCTCCACAGCTGTGTCTGCAGAATGGTCGGCGCCAGGCGGACATTTCTGCCGTTCTTTATTCTGGGGATAAGGATGCTCGAGTGGTGAAGAGCCGTGGCTTCTGGAAGCGTGGCGTGAAGTCATGCAGGAACACCTACAAACCTCCTCACAGGAGATTTTTTATCCCTGCAGGTCAGCACCACAAACTTAAATAAACCACAAAAAATAAAGTTTTATACATCGAACACACAACCTGTGATTTATCATGAGGGGTTTGATGCCGCAGTCTGTAATGATGCAGCAGAGGTGGATCTGGAGTACTGAGGAGGAGCATGAGGAGGTGTGGAAGATGAACCACGTCACTGAGCTCCAACCTCAAAGCTTCACTCATCATACGTCTCTGCACACGTGAGACGCCCAACACAGACGTGCCGCTGTAGCTCTTTCCTCCATCTCCGTCTGTTGACGTAAAAGAAAAGCGTGAGAGGGCTGAGAAACACTCCGCCCCTGGTCGCTCGGCGGTGGAGTTTCTGCGGAGCGAAGAGTAAAGATGAGCGAATGCTGACAGTAATTATATCTCACCCAGTCGTCCGCAGTCTCGGGAGCGCTCCACGTCCAGACCTGAGCCGGGAGTCTGATAACGATCACGACGAGAGCGCTCTTAATCATGCGTCGTATGACGTTACTGAGGCACATCTGCTTCGGACAGATGATTTCATCGCTCAGACGTAAGAGTGCTTGACGCGAAGCTCATGTAGTAATTCCACCACAGACCGCACAGCTGTAATGTGTGCTGGATCTGCACCGTGATGGACGTGAAATTGGAGAAAAAAAACCTCAGACTGTTGATCAGGACTGATGTCTGGAAAAGTCACTGTAACCTGAACAATCAGGATTCCAGTCAGAAACAAAGCGCTTCAGGATATGTAGAGTGTTATTTCACTTCTACCAACGTCTACCGGTCCGGAATTCAGCAGCACCGGAGCGGAAATCAAATCACAAAGCTCCTGCATAAAATCAGTACCCAGCACTGACGTTTCTGTAGAAATTGAAGCCATCATTCTGGGAAATACAAGTCTAAAGGCCTAGTAGAGAACCTTGTGGGACACCAAGCAGCACATTGCAAGGTTTTTGGTTCTGAAGAATCTCCAGTCACTTTTGATGCATCCAGGCTGAAGTACATCATTCTTGTTCTTCCTACTTTACAACCACAAATATTAATATTATTTTGGCCATATAGTGCATCTCTTAAATGTCTGTGTCCAGATTCTTGCAGAAGGCTTTTCTAAGTTTTTCTATTTAGACAAAATTTCCAACTGTAACTGTTCCACCACATTCTCCTCGTTAAAGTCCGATCGCAGTTGTGTAATCCGGTTGTGTTTCTGGCTTTAAAAGACGATGGTTAGCGGCCGTAAAGCGGGACAGTGTTCAGTACGGATATCGTATATAAACCCTAACCTCCTTTCGGATTTATTCTCCTCCTCATTGTGTACATGTGGTTAGCGTGTTCCTCTGGAGACGCTCCTCGTCTATTCTCTCTGCGACTGCTGAGGAAAATGAAGCGGGGCTTTCGTCGTGTCCCGAACGCTGTGGCCCTGAGGCCCGGTGCCAACTGTCCGAGTTAAAGATGGCTGCCACGGACACATCCTGTTGGCACCTCGTTAAGGACGTGCCGCTGGATGGGAAATCGTCAGGAGCCAAAGAGCTGCCAACACGTGGAGCAAAGGAAGAGGGAATGTGATCTTGTTGCACAATAACACCGCTTCGAAGGGGGTGTTGGACCATTAACAAAAACACATTCATTTCTCTCCAGCCTTGGCCAGATTTTCGGATCTGCACTAGACTGCTCATGAAAAACCTCCAGTGGTACCAGAGGAATTGGACGAGACCAATCTGGAATGAAGAGAATTTCCCAAACTTTTTAAAGCACAGAGAAGAACCAGTCAAAACAATAAACGAATCTGTGACTCTACCACCGAGCCCAAGGTTCGAGTCTGAATAGGAAACCTGAGAAATATTTCAGCTCGGACTGAGCGAACGCTCCGATTGGTCGTTCCCTGACCCCACACTTAGCAATATTTCCATTTTAGGCCTGTTCCGTATTATCAGGGAACTATACACGTTTGTAAGCCTCACGTTCAGCAAGCTTTTAATAGATTAGAAGCTGGAACTGTAATAAAGTACGTGTTGGTCATGATCCGTTTCTCAGAAGACTCTACTCACCACTGACTCACAGCCATAATAACAACGAGACTGCAGGAATTCTCTGTAAACACTGACTGCAGTCATCCTGCAGACTTTCAGGAACTCGTACGTGACGTTCTTCCAGTCACCGTTGCTTAACCTCCGGCCCACGGAAGAACCCAGTGAAGCTGTGAGATGTTTGCAGAGGTCTCACATTCATCTGATCGTTGGCTCGGTTAAACCCGTGTAGACATGAGTTCGCTGGACTGAGAACATCTGTAAGCATTCGCTAGTTCATAGCAGTGATGCATCTTTATTCATATCTACACTAATCTGGATTTTAGACCATGACTAGGGATCGAAGCATCTTCAGAACGAGCGCGTGAGTATGAACCTGCACTGGTGTTCGAGCTGCTGTTGTGGAGAACCAGTCAGGTGTTCTACAGGGTTAAAGCTTTCACTCCATGATGTTTGGCAGCCAGTGAATTTCTCCTCGACTTCTCATTCCAGCTGAAGTACAGAACACACCAGAAACCCTCCATGCGTTCTTCTTCCTTGCAGTGCCTTAGGCTTTAAATTAAGGACTTCTTTAAAGATCACCTGATTAGGCATTGTTTCACCTGGACTTCATTAAACGTGAACCCAAAGACCTTTTGTGTGCTATTAGCAAGTTCCTGCTCGAGCTAAAGCTAAATTGGTGGCTATAGACAAATTGACAGCTCATTAGTGCACACCTCATTACTGTAACTCTCTCTGCACTACTTTCTGGCTGAAGCGGTCACTAAATGTGACGTCTGTCAGCTCTTCGAGAACATTTCGATATTAAACAGATGCTTTATTAAGCTTTTCGGCCGTTTAGTGGAGTTTTTTTTCCTGGGGATGATTAAGCTGTGCCCTGATTGAGGAACAACACTTTCTCCGAGCCGAGAGACTCCGTCTGACTCAGAAGCCACGCTGGGACGGCTGCACGGATCTGCTTCTCATTTTCATTCTCTGGAGGAAAAGAACGTCCACTCGCTGCCTGACAGGAAATGTTTCAGGCAGATTCAAATTAATTAGCATTTCATCTTCTGATGATTTCATCCAGGCTGGTGTGGAGGAGCGAGCGCAGTGTCGTCAGAGGGACAGCAGCCCGTGGACTGTCACCCAGAAACCTGCAGCTGATTTGTAGGCTACTGGACTGCTTTCAGAGGATTGCTGCATGTGGAAAAGCAGACGGAGTTTCTCCAGAGCAGATGTCTGCCACTCCGAGAGCTCAGGAAGCATCAGGAACATCGTAAAACCGTAAATCAGTGGGTGCTTTAGCTGCGATAGTATTCCAGCTGATGGGTGACCCAAGTGGAAATAAAAAAGATAATTGTTACACAAGCAGAACTTTGATGGAATTAGCAGAATTTCCTCATTATTTATTTATTATTTAGTAAACCCTACAAAGCTGTGGAAAAGTATTTGCCCCCATCCTGATTTCTTCTGGTTTTGTGTATATCTCATGCCAAATAGTTTTAAATCTTCAAATGAAATGCAACATAAAACAAAGGCAACCTGGGTAAACACAGGTTTTATTTATTTGTTTGTTTGTTTATTTATTTATTTTTATGGTAGCAGAAAATTGTATCCAACACCTATCACCTGAGTGAAAAACTAATTGCCCCCTTGAACTTTAAATCTGGTTGTGCCGCCTTCAGCAGCAATAACTGCAATCAAACTCTTCTGGAACGAGGTTAAACAAGAATATCATCTTTATTGTAGACAATCATTGACTAAAGAGCGCATAGAAATGTCTCAGTGGTGCACTCTACAGCCTTCTGGACCCCACAGCTACATGAAAACAAGGACCATTGTTGCAGAACCTGTGAGTAGTGATGTCATTTTATCAACTTTACCCTCAACAGCATCAGCGGTGTAAACTCTCAGGGTCTGATTGGACAGTTCCGGTTGATGTTCAGATAACAAGCTGGTGTTTCTGGGTGAAAATAAATCAGGCAGTTTGTCATTGGTCCGTACAGGAGTAATATTTCTCTACAGGTTTTGTAGAGCTTCAGTATTTGAGTGTTGGAGAATTTTCTGTATTCCAAAATAATTTAAGATTAACGACATTTCTGTTTCACACCACCATAACCCATTCCGACTTCTGTTTTTACCCAGAAGATCATAATGAAAATGTTATCACTTCATACTCAAAGCTTTGGGGGATTGAACTTGCTGTGGTAGTACAAATAAATAAATAAATAAAGCAGGTTTTCAGAGATTCTGTTATTGTTACATTGATCTGTCCCACTTTGAAACATCCTGTTCTTTCTGCGGGTTTATGACACACTCGGCAGGCGTCGAGGAGGAGGAGGAGGAGGCGGCGGTTCTCGACGCACCGGAGACGAAGAGAGACAGCGTCAATCAGTGATGAGTTCGCCAGAATCATTACCTGCCAACTTCTCTTCCTGTGTATTTTATTTCCATATTTACACCCACATGGCGCTCCGTCCATTCCAACTTCCACACTCGGAGTAAATCCTCCACAATGTTTTTCAATCTGAGGGAGAAGCTCTGACTGGGAATTTTTGCGTTTAGTTGTTGTGATATCTCAGTAGAGACCGTGTACAGCACTGCTGGGTCTGAGATGTGGACGGAATCTGCACGACATTTTTACGAGATGTTATTTATAAAGTAGTTCTGTGCTCTCGTGTTAATCCTAATGGCCTTTACACCAGACACTGGCAGCACAGAGAGGCTACTTCAAATAAAAAGATGTACTTTTTGCGAGGAACGTTAGCGGCAGATCCTTTAAGTCCTGTAAGTTGTGAGGTGGGGCCTCCGCAGATCGGACTTGTTTGTCGGATTGAGATCTGGGGAATCTGGAGGCGGAGTCGACACCTTGAACTGTTTGTCATGTTCCTCAAAGCGTTCCTGAACAGTGTGTGCAGTGTGTCAGGGAGCGTTATCCTGCTGAACGAGGACACTGATATTAGGAACACCGTTACCATGAAGGGGTGTACTCGGTCTGGAACAGTGTTTAGGTAGGTGCTACGTGTCAAAGTAACATCCACATGTTTCCCAGCAGAACATCGCCCAGAGCATCTCCATCTCCACCGACTCGCCTTCTTCCCATAGTGCATCCTGGTGCCGTCTCCTCCCCAGGTAAGCGTGATCCACATGATGTAAAAGCAAACCTAATTCATCAGACCAGGCCACCTTCTTCCAGTGCTACATGGTCCAGTTCTGATGCTCACACTGTGTTCTGACTCCTTTCTATCAGAACCAGCATGAACAATTTCAGCAGTTTGTGCTACAGTAGATCTTCTGTGGGATCGGACCAGACGGACTAGCCTTCGCTCCTCACGCGCACCACTGAGCCTTGGGTGTCCATGACCCTGTCTCCAGGTCACTGCTTGTCTTCCTTGGACCACTTTTGGTAGGTACTAACCACAGTGTACCAGGAACACCCCGCAACACCTGCTGTTTTGGGGAAGCTCTGACCCAGACGTCTAGACATCACAATCTGGCCCTTGTCAAAGTCACTCAGATCCTTACACTTGCCCATTTTTCCTGTTTCCAACATGAACCCCCCCCCCCCAGTGTGTGTCTAACCAGCACGTGGGTGATATCTGTCTGTTTCAGTCCAGCTACAGACGGAAATATCACCCAGGTCTCTCCCTCTCTCATCTTTAACAATTAAAACATGATTAGAACAAATGTTTATATTTTATTTCTGTTCACGCACTCTGAATTTTTAAAGTATTAGTTTATAATTTCGACTAATTTCCACGGTGAATTATTAGGAAGGGGCGGGGTCATGAGATGACTGAAACTGCAGCTACGTATACGTTTTAAAATATAGGATTACTCCTAAGACTCAGATGGAATATCTATCTGGCGTGCTCAAATTAATTTTGGCATCATCATCAATCTAATACTTTATATGAAACTTTTCATTCCGGTCTGCGTGACTGATGATAAAGCCTGGATTATTAGTTCTTTATCTTTACTTTATGCTTAGTTCTATGTTGTGCCTTTTGCATGCTAAGCAGGAAGTGGATCATTAACTTTATGATGAATTCTGAAAGGAGATTATAGATGTTAGCTGTGAGGGGGTTTCTCTCTCTCTCTCTCTCTCTCTCTCTCTCTCTCTCTCTCTCTCTCTCTCTCTCTGTCCTTGCTTGTGTGCCAGTTTGGACTGAAGTTAGTGCACCTCGGTGCTGGCACAGCTCTCGCAGACTAAGTGATTGTCTATCGATCAGCTTTGCTCTTTAATCTACTTATCTGTGGAGGCTCCAAGAACAAAGGGTTGTGTAATGGAAAGAGAGATGTCCTAAAGTGACTTAGCGGTGCTGTACAGCCTTTATTTAATTTCGCTGTGCACGGCTGAGCTCATGCCCCTTTACAAAGTTTATTAAGTTTATATTAAAGGTGCTTTATCCGTTACAAATGCAAGACCAGTTCAACTGAGTTTAGTTGTTTTGTGTACTGTAGCGGAAACTCAAACATGGTTTTACCCCTAACCCCAGGGTTCCTAATGTTTTTTTGCGCAAACAGCCCCAAGCCTTGACCACCCTTCAGAAGTTTTTATTGCTGAACTCCTGCGCTAGCGTTTCAGGATAGAGAAAAAGACTGAAATAGCACTATAAATAGCAAAATAGCACTTTAAATGTGGCCTGTTGAAGGTGACTTTTGGTGACATTTAAAAATAGCAGCAAACAAAATCCACCTCCAGAGTTAGAGTAACATTCGAAATATTAATCGGTAAAAACAAATCAATTAAACAAAAGACGAAATGAAGTTTCTCTCTCTACTCTAAAACAAAAATATTACAGTTTAAAATGTAAACGTTATAGCTTAAATCGGTTAGAACTCTGTGTAGAATCATTAATTGTGCTTCTAATTGTGCTCATAACCGTTAACAAAAATACAAGGATCTCTGAATATGCATGAGTATGCAAATTAGAAGCATGTCCTCATGACATTCCGAACAGCCATCATGTCATGAACATTAGCTAATTTAGCTAGCTGTTTAGCTAACTGCTCGCAAACATTAATCACAGATTTGAAGTTCAGTATCTAATATAATTACAATGTTACCACGACAACCACATCCATTCATCACTAATATTCGGTATGTTTAAGAGCTTAGTTTCTGGGTAACATCAACGTTCTGGAATCATTTGCATATTGTACCATGATTGGTCCAAATCTGGAGGTTTGCGTTCCGACACCACAAACTGAGTTCATTCATACATGAGTTCGCTTTGCAGGCGGGGTGACATCATCATTATTGGATCGTTTACATATTGTCCCCGATTGGTCCAAACCTATGGGGTTATTTTGTGACACCACAGACTAAGCTAATGTCATAATTATTGGCATTATTGGATAATATGCATATTGTTCTATGATTAGTCCAAATCCGTGGTTATTTTATGACATCATACACCAATTTCTATTCATTAGCTAATTTTGCTAAAGTTTCTGCGTAAAGTCCTCACTGTCTAATCTTCTTCATATCTGTGAAGTTATTTTGTGACATCACAACCTGAGCTCACTGGTTAGCTAAATTCCCTTCGCATGGCGTTCAGGTTCCGCAGCTGGTTCTGTTTCTGGGTAATGTCATCATTCTGGAATTCTGTGCATATCGTAGCATGAGCGATCCAACACGTGAGGATATTTTGCTCATAGAATGAGTTTATTCGTAGCTCCGCCCTCAAAACAGAGTTATACAGAAGTTTTAGACGGAAGGATGTGAATTTAGAAAAATTCATTTTATCAAGAAGTGTAATCAGGATCGCTCGTGTGTGACGTGTCCTGAGACGTCATGTCAAGCCATCGGGTCATTCTTTTTCCATCAGAGAGCTACGATAGCTGCTTTTTGGACGGTGGGAAAATTCCTGGGAATTAAATCTGAGGACGAGCTGAACAGATAGGATGTGCTGGAGTTCTGACCACCTGACCTCAGATCAGCATTCCTGTCTGTCATACCTGTCTCCAGCGACACTCTCTACGTCGATGGCTATGACTCTGTTCAAATCATGACCCTCAGAGCTCCTTATGGCCGTGCCGATGGGAAACCGTGGGTGTCACTTTCATCTCTGGGTGAGGAGATGCTTGACGTTACAGTTAATCCTCACACCTCCAGATATCTCCGTCACTTTTTATTAACACCTCCGTCTTTGTAGAACTCTGGGCAGATGGCGTACGTTCCTGCAGACAAGCAGACGACATTCTTCACCAGCTAATCTGTAAGAGACACAGACCAGGCCCTGCGCAGGACTTCAGTGTGCCACAGATCAAAACCAGCCTCCTGAATCTTATCAGGAAAACGGCACAAGAATCCAAGCATGGATACTGTGTGTGTGTGTGTGTGTGTGTGTGTGTGTGCGCATGCCTCCGTGTGGGGGTCTGGATTTCAGGAGGTAACCAAACGATTTGATGAGAGGTTCCTCTTAAGTCCCTTGATTAACATCTGGCCTGAGGGTCGGAGTAAAACCCAGCACATGTTTAATCTCCTGCTGCGCGCGTTCTGTTATAACAAATTACCTGAAGTTGCCATCATTCTGTGTAATGATGGTGTTTAAAGAGGAGGATCCTTTTAGCCGAGGCATTTGTGGTTCCCGTCCCTCTCTTATCAGAACCATGTGTGATACGCTGAAGTGGTGTTGCTGTGTTCGGTCCTCTCAGTGTGGAAACATCACCGTCCTAACCCTCCAAGCGCACAGTACACGGGGTTGTTTTCACACTCTGACTCGGCCCAGAAGCTCGGGTTCATATTCGGGCCTCGTTCGAAGCTCGTCATCGTTTATTATCATTTACTCTGATTTATGATTTATTCTGATAGTCTGCGTTATGAGCCACGTTGAAATCTTCAGAAATCAGTATCTTCACTATATTATTGAATTTTATTAACATAAACAATATATATTTTAATAATCTCATCCTGCCTGTGGTTCACGTCAAAGATGCTGGGAGTCAAAACCCAAAAAGAGTCAATTCACTGAATCGAAGCCTGAATCAATGCCAAAGCTTTGGAGTTGTTTCCACACACTGAAAATGATTCCCTTCTGAGGTTTTACCCTGAAGGTTTTACTCTGAAGGGGGCAGCTGGGTTTTACCCTCACTCTGATGGGGGCAGCTGGGTTTTACCCTCGCTCTGAAGGGGGCAGCTGGGTTTTACCCTCGCTCTGAAGGGGGCAGCTGGGTTTTACCCTCGCTCTGAAGGGGGCAGCTGGGTTTTACCCTCGCTCTGAAGGGGGCAGCTGGGTTTTACCCTCGCTCTGAAGGGGGCAGCTGGGTTTTACCCTCGCTCTGAAGGGGGCAGCTGGGTTTTACCCTCGCTCTGAAGGGGGCAGCTAGGTTTTACCCTCGCTCTGAAGGTGGCAGCTGGGTTTTACCCTCGCTCTGAAGGGGGCAGCTGGGTTTTACCCTCATGCTGATGAGATGTGGGACAGAGGAACGTTAGGGCACGGTGGGTTGCCCACAGGAACCCGTGTGACGTGTTTCTGTAATCGTTTATTCCTCTTCAGTAAAAGCTTCGTTCTTTTCTACGCTTTTTAATTCAGGAAGCTGTGGGAACTTACAGAATCCAGTTGTTCTGGCTTTTTCTGCTATTTGCGAATAATCTCACAATAAACAGAGAAAATGTGTTACAAACGATGGCAAAGCTCGAGCTCCTTTACTGCCAGATGATAAATAGGCTTTCTGGAGTCGGCTTCCGATGTCTATGACTCGGGCAGTTGGGTTCAGTTTACGTGAGGTGATGGCAACCCCGTGTAAAAACGGGGGTCATTTTGGATTACCTGGTTAAATGTGATAAATTCTCCCGAAACGGCATCTGATACCGTTGTGAATGGTTTTATGATTCCCTCACTGATCCATAGCAGGGTGGATTTTGGTTCATTTGGAATATCAGCCATGAGGCTGAACACAAACAGTCACTAAATCCTGCACTACAGGATCCGTCGTTATAAAACGCACCGCAGCGGCGTTCTCCTCTCATCTGTCAGCAGGTGTGTTGCTAGTCTGGCCCCTACAAGTGTGTTCTTTCAGAGTGCTGTCCTCAGTCTAAACCCAATGTTGCTAAATAATGCCGGTATTTTGTTTGCCGTTGCAGCCACAACAGACCGAACGCCAGCGTTAAGCACTTGGCAGCTTTGAGTTCGTTCTTTAAGGGTGAGATCTTTGTGCAGGTTCCAGTTTGGCCGCACAAACAGCACATTTGGACGGTTTTGTGGTCTGGGCATCACTGTGTGTTGTGTTTGAGCAATGTGTTGGCATCGTACCCTGTGGATATACATTCTGATTGGCTAATCAAAGGAACACGAAGAGAATCCAGAACATCTCGTTTCCCCAAACGAAAGCGCTGAGCCGTCGCTCGACAGTGTGCTCTGGGACGCAGACGTTTAGGACACAGTCCACTGCTTTGCGAGTTGTACCCACAGCGTCTACAGTAAATGCATCCTTTGTTCCTCTGCATGACTTTAGAGATAAACATCAGCTCGAGTGCGGAACACAAGCCACAGCCGAACCTTTAATCATCACTGTCCCGTTTGATGGCATCCGTATTCTGGCACGTTGCGTCCCAGCAGCACAGCCTGAAAACCTCACCGCGTCTGTTTTGATGTCGATTAGGGACAGCGTTGTCCTGTCCGGCGCTGTGCGATGTGGAAAGAGCTGAGAGAGGTTTACAACAGCTAATCTGTTGACGTCTGTTTACAAAGCTGTAGCATAAATAGCTAACATGTCTCTCATTTTTGCGAGGCTCTTCACAAAACACAGCTAAGGCCAAAGCCAGGCCAGGACGCCTTACATAGCCTCATTATTCCCTCTGACGTCTGAGTGCGTGGCTATAGTTTACAGAGAGATAAAGAGCGGAGTCGGTTCAGGCCGAGTGCCTCGACTATCGCTCTCCGTCTTTATTGTGGCTGCGCTCGAGGCCGACATGTAAACAGAGGAATCATGGCTGACAGTTGGAGGCCAGCTGCTGCAGCATTGTGAACCCTCTCACCTTCTTTATGCCTCTCTCTCACTCTTCTTCTTTCCCTCGCTCCGTCTTGCATTTTATTTATTTCACTGTTTTACATCTTTCAGATTTAGATCGCTCCCTTCTTTCTCACTCCGTAGACCTTAAAGCACTACAGCACTCGGGTTTTGTAAAATGGTGTCGTTAGGCAGCAGGTTGTTCCGCATGACTCTAACTCACGGCTCCTCAGGAACGTTCGCTTGATGACCGGAACCAAGTGTTTTAGGTGAATTGCCCCTGATCGTGAAGAAGAGTTACTGTTACTACCCCAGAGTTGATTCTTTTCCTCTAACAGCACATCCCGTGTCTTTTATTCCTCTTATAAAACAGCAAGTGAGTTCCTGTTCTCACTTACGTTATAGCAGCTATAAACACTCTTTCCCTCACCATCCCTCTCTCTATTCTCTCTCTCTCTACTCTCTCTCTATTCTCTCTCTCTATTCTCTCTCTCTACTCTCTCTCTTTACTCTCTCTCTCTATTCTCTCTCCTTACTCTCTCTCTCTCTATTCTCTCTCTCTACTCTCTCTCTTTACTCTCTCTCTTTATTCTCTCTCTCTACTCTCTCTCTTTATTCTCTCTCTCTACTCTCTCTCTATTCTCTCTCTCTACTCTCTCTCTTTATTCTCTCTCTCTACTCTCTCTCTTTACTCTCTCTCTTTATTCTCTCTCTCTACTCTCTCTCTTTACTCTCTCTCTTTACTCTCTCTCTCTCTACTCTCTCTCTTTACTCTCTCTCTCTTTATTCTCTCTCGAAGTAAATAAGACAAAAAGACAGCTTGTGGCGTTAGTCAGAAACAGTAAAGAAGTGTAAACTCCTCTGTCCTGAAGATGTGCGAAACTTAAAGCTACAGCTTTACCTCTGACTGACACTGGAGACTCCTTCCATAAATGATACATAAACATAAGCAAAGTTTTTTCATGTGTTTAGCCTGGAGTTCGAACCTTGGAGGCGTGAACACTACCTGCTACACCGCTCCATCTATTAGTGTAGTGTTTATTTAATCCGTGCTTCAGACGAGTCCTTTCAGGTGAAGATGCTCGCTTACTGTGATGATATATCGACACGGCCCTGCAGACCACAACCTGACTTCTTATAAGCTGAACCAATCACAGTACTCGCTGATTGTCACACCGAATGCAGTCACACCTGCGTGTTTGTAGTGAAGCCCAGACCCCAGAGTGTTCAGGTGGACCAGAGATCAGTTCCCAGGTGCAAACTTTTCACACGTGAGTAAATAAAGTGTAAAAAGTGAGTGTTAAACTTCTGAAACACACGACAGTGTTGTGTTGGAGCGGTGGAGCATTCAGGGAACATGGTTCGTGACCGGAGTGACGACTGCAGCCACAACATTCAGAGAAAGAACATCCTCATTGCACCCAAACCCTTTAACATTCTCTTTATTTGGGATTCATTACATACTGAACGATTCACCAATAATAGTGTACCAGCCAAATATTCAGACTGTTACGGTTACTGTGGGATTATTTATCCATTTTTGTTCTTTGCTCATCATTTGTAGTGATATTTTGTTCTTTTTGAGGACTCCCTCTTTGACCAGGACGTGCGTACGAACATTCACACACTCTTCAGGCCACAAAAGCGTTTAAACACACACTTTGCACTGGTGCTCTGCGAAATTCAAGCTCTTCGCTAGACTACACAAAACGGTGACGGGAATAAGTTCACTGCATTGTTGTTGTGTTTGTGTTTGTTTTCAGTTTGCATTCCGTGAAACACGTACGACGAGTGACACGTGGAAATAAATTAGCATATAATTTACAATTGAAAAATTTATAACAGTGTACCAACATTTAACACTGAATATAAAATACAAGCAATTTATTGCAAATAATAAAAAAAAAACCCCAAAAGAAACGCTGAGTTCTATAGGTACAGGATAAGTGATGTAACATTCAGAGACACGAGTTCACAGCGACGAGCGAGTACCAGTTCCATGTTCGTCCTCGGTTTGTGGGAATCTTGGTCTTTTGCGGCTTCTGTTTTTCGAAGCCAGTAAACGTTCACTTCAAGCCTCAGGATTTGGGTGTCCGGCTGTTCAATGTTCACTCGAGTAAAAGTCCCAGTTTAAACATTTTATAACACAAAAACAGAACTGTTCTGACGTTGTATTGGTGGCTACAACAGAGTAGCAGCAGCAAAAAAGTGAGTACGGTTTGTTAGCTCAGAACCGGGCCGTGGTCCTGTTACTCCTCTACCTTTGTTTCTTGGAATCTCGGGTTAGGTCTTCTGGTAATTGATGGGTTCCACGTGTGATGTTCCGTTTGCACTGAGAGCGTGTGGATTGGGCAGGGTTTACACAACTCTACAACCTGCCTTACCAACTCAATAATCAATATCGTGTGAGGTACAACAACAAATATTGCAGGTGGGGAAAAAACCAGCCCAAGATCGTCCTCATTTAAGGGTTGGTGAGATATGAAGCTCGTTAGCACCAGAGGACTGCACGGATCAGGGCTTCCTCTTGAGAAGGCGAGAAGAACCGGGGGAAAAAGCACCACTGAGCATGGAGGGTTCTGTGAAGTGTGTGTAAAATGAGGGAACGAGGCAGGGCACGTGTCTGGAGGAGGTAGTCCTTATTCTGATATTCTGAGCAGATGTTCGAGCTCTGGTGTGTCCCCCCTGAACGTCTTGACCATTTATTTTGAACTCCAGTTGATTGGTGAAGGAGACACGCAGCAGCAGGTCACCTGCGATACGGACACTGGATCCTCTCCGCCGGGGAGGAGGTGGGCGTGTGATCTGCCTCTGGATTTTTCCTGCTACAAATGAATTCATATCCTCTCGTTATATCACATGCAATGTCTCTCAGACCCCAGGCATTTTAAACAGTGCTAAAAATATCACGGATTTGAACATTCTTTTAAAACAAACAAACAAAAAAACAGAAATGGCTATGTCTTTTTTTTTTTCCCCTCCAGCAAGTTCCTTGACGTATCTGGGTCCTGTTCAGTCCTCCTTGAGGTTCTAATGTGATTTTCAGGCCTTGTTAGAGTGTCACAAACACAATGGTGGAATTCTTTGGCCTGTGGTCATGTGACTCGACTTAGTAAAACAGGTGGCCCCACGGCTGGAACATCTGGAATTCGAACTCTCACAACGTCCAAACGAGCACCAAACGGCGACTGCACCTCACTGAGCGGCGTTTACTCCAACCGCACGTTTCACACCAATCCAACAATTAAAAATGTCTTCAAGTGTGATTATGGAGAGTTTATAAAGTGTTATATTAGGACCATGTGGAGTTAGATATCCTTAACGTCTGTCTGCAGAGTAACGACGGATGTCTGACTGAAAATACACGATGCGGACAAAATAACGGAAACGGCACGTGAATAGGACGTGAAGTAATTCAATCTTATAGAAGGATGTGAAAGAGGACGCGCCAAAGGGATCCGCTTCTGATAGCGATTCGTCCTGTATCTACGAGTTAATCTAGGTGAACTTTAACCCCGCAAATCCCGAAAGCGTTAGCCGATACGAAACGAGAGCGGTGCTGGGGGTCATGCGCTTCTGGAAGACCTGTTTATCATTACAGTTTCAGAACAGCAGGAAATAGTACATACATTCACATTCTGAGCAACTGATTAGCCGGCGCTAACATGCTAGCACAAACTAGCCGAATGATGATGATATTCTTTTTAAGCAGCTAACGAGCTAGCGTCATTCACAAACACCGAACTAGCAGCTAGCAAGATCACGTTAGCTGTTCACTGAAGCAGTACTTTCCGTCCAGGACCGCCCGGAATCTTCCCTTTTCTTTCACCACCCAGCTATTATCAGCTGATTCTTAATGAATTATTGTTTACGTCTAATCCACACCGAGAATGCTAGCTAGATGGCTAATGGAAGCTAACTGAATCAGAAAACCTCTGTGTGCGATCACAAATTTTGCAGAAATTTTGGAAGGGTGTATCTTTGAGTCCATATTTAGTCTCAAAGACACGCCCACTGGTCATCAGATGCTCACTGGTCATCACACACGCTTTCCCCAGCAGCAAATTCAGATCATTTAGTCGTTTCTTTCATTTTGTCCACTTCTGTGTCAGTTTACAGTCTCTAAAATACATGAAAATGAGCCAAGACTGTGTGTGTGTGTGTGTGTGTGTGTGTGTGTGTGTCAGTGAGTGAGAGAGAGAGAGAGTATGTGAAACACTTTTGGGTATTACACAGTTATAATAAACCTCTTTAGCGGTGCCGCTTCTGCATATGATGTGTCCAGCACTTTGGATTACGACAGACAGACAGACAGACGGACAGACGGACAGACGGACCAACATCAATAACATTAATAATAACAACAATAATAATTATTATTATAATAAAATAACAATAATAACCATATTATTAAGTTCCCACTTCACAGAAGTGAAAATAAAAATAAAAGGTGTCAGTGGTCAGTGATCACTGATCAGTGGTATGGGTTCCACAGGGCTGAAAAAGCAGGTGTGTGTGTGTGTGTGTGTGTGTGAGTGTGAGAGAGAGAGAGAGAGGAAGCAGCTCTGTCCTCCAGCTCATGTGGTCTTTGTCTCTCTCTCGTCTCTCTCTGCAGGATCTTCAGTGTCCTTGGCAGGTTTTGCAGCACATCTGTCTGAAGTAGGCACGGCTACAGAATTTGAACTTCAGCACCAGCGGGCAGTACGCCACCTTGTTTACGTCTTTGCACTCTAAAGACAGGAGGAAAAGAAGAGGATGAATAGAGAGGATTAACGGAGGGTGTAGATAAAATTCCTCGCTTGCAAAAGTCTGGACAAGCGACTAACCTGCCTGAATGACGAGATGTCTTCACATTTAACCCTTAACGATTACACTGGCACCGGATTGTACATTTATTCTGGATTTTTTATTTATTTTCTCACAGTTTGGTCTTTTGCCAACTAGCGCTAGCTTTCCTGTCTCATAGGCAGCCGCTTTCATGGCTGAGTGTCACTGTGATTGATAGGGGAGAGAGAGTATGCCCCTCACACACACACACACACACACACACACACACACACACACACACACACACACAGAGCACGGACAGTTCCGCTCTCATCATCAGGATTTATTTCACCGTCTCCGGAAGACATTTATTAACTTACGCACATTATTTATTTATTTATTCACTATTTATTGCAGCAGTGGGGGCGTGGCCAAGCGCAGGTGTGAGACTTTTACTTTTACGAGAGTTTTACTAATAAGTGTTGAAGTGAGCTGCGGCGGAGAAGATAAAAGGAGGGAGAGAGACGGATCCGGGCAGAGAGAGCTGAGCTGAACTTATATATACCTGCTTATTGACTTATTTATTTATTTATTTATTTATGTATGTATTTATATCATGCACGCTGTTACAGAAGAAGTTTTCCAAGTGTGTAAATTATTTCCAATGATCAAATCATTTCCGCACCTAAAACTTTATGGATAACTCGCAATTTTACAAAACATCATCATTTTGATACTGGGTTTAGTGTTCTGTCCGCGCCTGCAGCAGTATTTTATGGTACTGAGAGGAAGGGAGGCCGCAGTGCTGAGACGCAGTGCTGAGACGCAGACGGAGGAGAGGCGGTTTTTCTTCTCCTGATGGCTGGGAGAACACGTGCAGCGTTTCAGATTAATTGATTTGAGAAGTGCCTGGAGCGCTCGGCGTCTGGTGGAGATGAATGTTGCCAGTCGTCAGATTAAGGCTTATATTTCAGGTGTGTTGGAATCCAGACAGTAATCACCGCATGGGCAGGAGTCCATTCTTCATTCAGCGGCACTCAGGAATGCTCTGCTGAGACTCTTCGGTTCTCATGTATGCTGCAGCTCAGACAGTAATTACCGGCTCTATAAATCTCCACCGCCTGTTCCCCTGTGACGCGCAGCACTCAGGAGTACTGTCGGTACTGTCGGTACTGTCGGTACTGTTAGTACTGTCATTACTGTTGGTACTCTCTGTACTGTTGGTACTGTCGGTACTGTTGGTACTGTTAGTACTGTGGGTACTCTTGGTTCTGTTAGTACTGTTGGTACTGTCGGTACTGTTAGTACTGTGGGTACTCTTAGTTCTGTTGGTACTGTCGGTACTGTTGGTACTGTGGGTACTCTTGGTTCTGTTAGTACTGTTGGTACTGTCAGTACTGTTGGTACTGTTGGTACTGTTAGTACTGTGGGTACTCTTGGTTCTGTTAGTACTGTTGGTACTGTCGCTACTGTTAGTACTGTCGGTACTGTTGGGCTCAGGTTCAGGTTCTCTCTCTCTATTTTCTCTCTCTTTATTCCATCTCTTTATTCTCTCTCTTTATTCTCTCTCTCTATTCCCTCTCTATTCTCTCTCACTTTATTTCATCTCTTTATTCTCTCTCTTTATTCTCTCTCTCTATTCCCTCTCTATTCTCTCTCTCTTTATTTCATCTCTTTATTCTCTCTCTTTATTCTCTCTCTCTATTCCCTCTCTATTCTCTCTCACTTTATTTCATCTCTTTATTCTCTCTCTTTATTCTCTCTCTCTATTCCCTCTCTATTCTCTCTCACTTTATTTCATCTCTTTATTCTCTCTCTTTATTCTCTCTCTCTATTCCCTCTCTATTCTCTCTCTCTTTATTTCATCTCTTTATTCTCTCTCTTCACGTGAATAAGAAAAAATAAAATCACAGCTTGTTACGCATGTTACCGAGAAAGCGTAAACTCCTCTGTCCTGAAGATGTGACTGTTACACAGCGCTGACACTGGAGACTCCTTCCATACATGTTAAAACTTACCACACTGACTGCACATGTTTTATAATCTGTTTATTATTACACGACCCGGTAAACCAGCCGTTACTATAGAAACGATCAGGTATCAGAGCGAGAGCGTTAATATAAACCTGCGCTGCTGTCAGAGCCGCTGTTCTAGAGAACTAATCCCCACTCGTTTGAGTTTGATGAAGAAAACAGTAGTTACATTTTTAACTAAATGGATTAAACAAAGGCCTGAACGTTGGTGATTTCTTTCGTGCAGAATGTTTATTTTATTTCTGGATATCATGGTGTAAATTCACTGAGCAGGTAAACGTTTAAGCACCTGCTACCTGCTGATTTGAGTCTTTTTTCCTCCTGTAGGTAGCATTAGGCATCACGCTGCACCCCTCGGTGCAGACAGGGACACAGAAACTGGAATGAAGTCTCTCGAGTAATCACGAGGCTCGTTCCTCAGCCCCGGTTCACTGCCATGTGTGGAGGACAGCACTGAGAACCTGAACTGCCTTATCACCATCAGAACCTCTTCCCTTATTAGACTGCTCGAAAGAAAACGCAGATGCTCCATCACGGCTCCCCGATGAGGAACAATTAAATGCAAGATTAGAGTCCATTTGGAAAACTGATCTGATATGGGAAGGAAAGCCGTTGAACAGTTTGGGTGCCAATAAATATCGCACTTTTCCACCAGACACATTATCTGCACTAGTTCTAGCTCTGACCACAAAGTGTGAAATGTTTTGTGTGTTCTTTTCAAGAAAGAGGATCTGAAGATCTGATTTAGTGATCAACAGGAGACAGGCAGGAAGTGTTATTGCATCATAAACCTCAACAGCCAATCAGGTGCAATATGCAAATGACAGGAGAGTAGATGGATCCTCAGACTGGTTTACCCAGGGAAGGAAGCAGACCTGTTTCTTTTTTAAAGCTGCTTTCTCAAAGGTTCTTTAGATTGTTAATAGTTCTAGCTTTTCACAAGTGTTCTACTTTTAAAGAAGTTTCTAAACAGAACCTTTAGAACCCTTACAGCAACAAAACAAAGAAAGTTCCAACTGTAGGATGCTAGAAGAAAATGTTCCTGCCATGTCAACCAAATTAATGTTCACGTTAGAAAAGTCCTGGTACTCACCGTCACCGTTGGTAATGGGCGTGGCATCACATTTACTCTCACACGGCTGTATCATGCTGGGACGCAGAGTCTCTGGACAATCGTTAGACAGCTGTCCGGTGTAGGACAAACACTGCACCGTCCGCGTCTGCTGTCCCAAACCGCACTGTGCTGAACACTACACAACACACACACACACACACACACACACACTTAGCATGTACTAGTCCTGCTAGTCCTGCTAGTCCCATAGGTAGCCGAACAATCCAGACCTTTAGTGTCACTCGAGACGCTACTAAGTTTCATCAATAAATGTGTTCAAGACTCCGCCTACTTTTACTGGGCGCTGCAAACTGACTGTCGCATCAGACAACCAATCACAGACCTTCTCTAACGGCCCTAAATACAGGATTCTGTGGCCTTTTTCAATCCAGTGGCTATATCTCTCTAATAGCTCACTGTATCTCTGTGTTTAAAAGTTTGTGTTCCCGTTAAAGGTACAAGAGTCCATTTTTATTATTTATTTATTTATTTATTTATTACAAGTTTCCCCCTTACCAGTAGAAACAGCCTGGGAATTATGTGGAATATCATAAAAATAATACTTGAAGCAACATCATCAGCATGAAAAAACCTCTTTGGAAAACTGGGCCCCCTGTCAGTCTTTTTATAGACACGCCCCCAAAGCCTTTCACTCCACCACATCTCAGTCTGTTTGGAAAGAAAAATATGGCGGTAAGCGCCCAGCACAGCCAAATAAATGGGCTTCGAAAATACTTCCAAGAAATGCAATAAATCCGGAATCAACCTTCTGCAATTTTCAAAGATTATTGAAAATACAAACGTAATTCTGATGAAAGGGATGCAGTTGGACGTGTGTCACGCCTTTACAGTGTGTAAACACCATCTGTGTAAAGTTTTGTTCTGTTTAAATGTCTAGCTTTACACAACGAATCAAAGACAACGTTTTTATCACTCGTGGAGCCGGGTGTTTCGGATATCGCACCGACATAGAAATGTATGTAATGCTAGTTAAATCCTGTGTAGCTAACAATCAGCTGAAAAACTCATGGAAGATAATTACACAGAAAAACAGGATATTATAGCGCTATAACTCGCTATAACAGTTTCAGGGCTGAGTGGAGAAACAGGAGTGACGTTATCTCTCCTAATTCAGTACGACAAGTGTTAGGTACTCTTATCATCTGTAAATAAATAAATAACGAAGTCAGGTAATGCCCTGAATAAATAAACAGTCTGCCTCATCGCTCAAAAGTGACATCATGATGATCCTCAGTAATGCTAACGCTAACTGAAATCCACTGTCTACCGCAGACCCTGGGGGCGTGGCTTTGTGTACATGTTGAACTTCATCTACTTCGTCACTAGAGCTCCGATCTTGATGAATCTTAACTAATGCACGAAGATTCTGAAGGTTGTGGCCAGACAAGCGTGCAGAAATGATGCATTTTGGTTAATGCATGAATTAGCGTGAGTGTGCTCGTCTCCTGCGTCTGCTCATGTTTTCAGCATTACAGAAATGAAGTGTCTGTGTCCTCTCACTGCGCTCATCTTTATTCAGGATTAGTTTATCCTGCTCTATAAATACGTCCTTCAGCACTGAAGCTCTAAGTGGACACTCGGCTACTGGTGGAAGGTCAGTGTTTTAGCTGACGGAAGTTTGCACTGCTGTCATCTGTTGTAAATTATAGAGATGGTGTTTAGGGACGAGGGGATGAGTGGGCGGAGGGTTTTTTTTACACGACAAAAGTTAAAGACTTCTGATTTTTCCAGTTGTCTCCTCACACTGTGAGCCAGTGGAAAAAACGAGCCGTTGCTCAGTGACCGAATACAACACACACACACGCAGCTCGTCGCTCGCTCATTGGGACGGGACGGTAACGAGCGCCGTGCTTCAGAAGCGCTGACGTTCTGCGATTGGCTCGGCGTGTGTACGTGCGTGAGAGAGAGAGCAGAAAGACGTGATGGCAGCTCCAGGATCTCTGCAGGACTCCTAGTAACCTCAAATGAGTTTCCAGCAGCCTGTGACGCTCCCGGTTCATTCTTTCTGAATTAACAGCTGACTCACTGGCGGCTTTGGGTGGGATTTAAACCAATCGGCTTTCAGCCCGCGGATCTCCCGTTAGAACCCTTCCTGTGAATTAGGACTTGTTGTTCTAGAGGAGGATCCTGAAACTTTTCTGGATACATATAGACTGGGAGTGCTATAGGAGGGAAGCAGCATCGCTGTCCCCCCATCCGGGCCGAAATCCGTTCATCTGGCACCACGCCAAATCACGAGCGCATGTCATGCCTTTCTTAGTCCTCATGTATCACGCTGGATACGAATATATTTATTCATAAATCACGCGCAGGAGCGTTTACACAAGCACCACGATGTCGGAAAATCAAGACGAATAAGACTAGCGGTCCGGTGAGGAGTCTGCGGTCGCTGATGCGCTGCAGTGGCTGAGCTGCATTACTGGAGTCCGTGCAGGCTCTGTTTATTCGCTGCTTTGTCATTTTCAGCTCGTTGCCTTTTATGGAGTTTTGTGGGCATGGCTGAATGTACGCGTGACTGGCAGTACTGATTACGCTTATTAAATTCTAGACAGCACGAGCTGCTGAAAGCCTGTCCAAGGTTCTTTAAAATCACTCAAATAATCCACATAAAAACAAAACTTTTCCAAATCTGCAAAGCTTTTTCTTTTTAAAAAAATTTCCTTAACTGCACTGTATCTGAGGTTTGACCTCGTGTCTGGCACTGATGCAGATTTGCTGGAAAATTCTAACTCATAATAAAAGCCTGAATATTTTTATACTGTTATTGTTTTTATCTCCGTTTCACAAATAAAATCTTTTACAAGTTTTTGGTTTAAAAAAAAACAACAACCCAGAAGAGCGCTGTTTTAGGACACGCACATTGAAATCGAAGATTCTGAACTAGAAAAGCAGCTTTAGGTCTGTAGTGCTGTAGAGAACACGTCCTGAGCTGAAGATCGCAGAAACCGTCATTCTGAAGTGCACTTTCTTTTTTTCGTCATGTTCTTGGCCCTGACGTACGCCTCGTCTTCAGCAGAAATAAACTTCAAACATTCAGGACAAAGTTATGAGCATCGTTCAGTCCTGACTCTCTCTCTCTCTCTCTCTCTCTCGCTCTGTCTGAATCTCTCTCTCTCACTCTGTCTGATTCTCTCTCTCTCACTCTGTCTGTCTCTCTCTCTCTCTCTCTCTCTCTCGCTCGCTCACTCTCTCGCTCGCTCTGTCTGATTCTCTCTCTCTCACTCTGTCTGTCTCTCTCTCTCTCTCTCTCTCTCTCGCTCTGTCTGAATCTCTCTCTCTCACTCTGTCTGATTCTCTCTCTCTCACTCTGTCTGTCTCTCTCTCTCTCTCTCTCTCTCTCGCTCGCTCACTCTCTCGCTCGCTCTGTCTGATTCTCTCTCTCTCACTCTGTCTCTCTCTCTCTCTCTCTCTCGCTCTGTCTGATTCTCTCTCTCACTCTGTCTCTCTCTCTGTCTCTCTCTCTCTCTGACTCTGTCTCTCTCGCTCTGTCTGATTTTCTCTCTATCACTCTGTCTCTCTCTCTGTCTCTCTCTGACTCTCTCTCTCTCGCTCTGTCTGATTCTCTCTCTCCCGCTCTCTCTCTCTCTCTCTCTCTCTCTCTCTGACTCAGGGTCGCACGTCACTGCCTCTCTAAAGCCCTCAGTTAATCATCCGAGTGTAAATTCTGCTGACCGTTCACTAAAACACACGTTCTCGTACGCAGGAGCTCAGCTGGAGCTCACGTCTCGTCTGTACACTGAACTTATTCATGTGAGCTTCTTGTACACCAGCTTCACAAATTATTATTCATATTCTGTTCATATAAAAATAGTTTAGAAAACGTAGTGCAGGATACAGTACAGAAAACAGGGTGCCAATAATTGTTGCACATCTATGTTTAACAAAGTGTGTTTTTTTTGATAAACCTGTGTTGTGGTTGCAATTGTTCGATATCCATGAGGGCAGTGAAGTTACATTTTCACAGAGCCAGAGAGACAGGTGTGAGTTTGCTGATGGGGGTCAGTGTGACCCCGTGTCCGTACCTGCCCCCACTCTCCGGGGATCCAGCGTGGAGGCGGACAGCGGCCCAGACTGCAGCGCATCCTCACCGGGGGCTTGATGAGCTCTGAACACAGCGCTGGTGGGAAGGTTTTAGCCAGATCACTGCTCTTACACAACACGATGCGGTGTTTAAAGCCGTGGCCACACTTCGGAGTGCACTACACACACGCACACACGCACACACACACACACACACACACACACACACACACACACACGGAGGACAGAAATGAGACATCTTTATTCAATAATATTCTTTTTAAACGTGTAAAGTTGAAAGTCTTGGGGATGTGATTTCGGCGTCTCGGGTCCAGGAGCATCTCTGTAGCTCCTAAACTCGTCTGATTCGTTTATTCCAGTCATGTGTTCAGTGCACTATTCCATTTCTTCCAGAAGCATGACAGTACAGAATCAGCGCTGGGTAAAGACCTGCGTTTTTATATCACATCTCTAATCTTTGTTTCCTCAGTTCCCAAGTGAAGTTCTCCCAGTTTCCCGCTAGCGTACTTCTCGCTTCTTTAACTGCACTTCCTGTCCTCCGTTCCTGACGCCTCACCTTCACAGGAAAGACGACGATCTTTAAAAAATCCTGAGAAACATGTGCAAGTTAATATTTTTTCAAATAAATGAAGTGCTGGAGACTCCAGTAGAGATGTGTTGTCCTGTGGACAGTGTGTGGGCGTGGCGTGGCGTAGCGGCGCGGGCCACGTGGCATGGCGGCTCTATAAATACATCAGAAATACATGCGCACCACTGTTAACTTATCTCCCAAGCAAAGCCTGAGGACGGGAAAGACTCGCACAGTCCAGGTTCACACACCTGGTCTTAGGTGCACCTCCTATTCACATCTGTATTTGTATTCGTTTAGAACGAAGGATCTGTTGATATAATGTGTTCATATTCGGTCTCATCCCTACGTTAGACGCTGCAGAGAAACATCTGTCCTGACAGCTGTAAAGAAGAAGAATCTCAGAAGCTTTAACTGTACTCTCGATCATCTTAATTAAGTGCATAACCAAGCCCCTAATGATGATCTAGACATGTTTAATCTCTCAGGACGTGTCTGTAGTTCTCCAAACTGGAGCAGAACCCTCCTGATGCTCTCACCTCAGACCAATCCAGAGGAACCCACAGCGGAGGACAGGACTGATTGTTGCAGCTCTCGTGCTCGATCGGTCGATGTGTCAGGCAGTGGACGTCCTCCAGGTTCTCCTCCTCTGCAGGGATGATTTTGCGGATGCAGCGAACCGTACGCGTCCGTGTCCCTCCGTCACATGACCTACTGCAGTCTGACCAGTCGCCGATAAACCACCTGCAGAACATATAACCTCTGGGTTTTTTCTACATCAGCGACTACAGAGATCATATCGACAACTCACCATCATTCAGAAATGTGATGGTTTGAGACAGAGCGTGCTAAACCTGTTCATTTTATTATTTTTAAAAAAAAAAGGTGTTTGGATGGTTTAGAGATTTATTTATATCAGTGGGAAAACCCTCCATGTTATGGTTCTCGAAAGATTATTTAAAGCTTCCCCCAGATGGAAGTAAAAGGAAATAAAAGGAAGATAATAGTGGTCCTAATCCAGAACCCTGTGGGACACCGTACTGTAATGTTTAGGATCTGAAGAATCTCCAGTAACACTAACAAACTGATCATGGTCTGTCAGGTAAGATCTAAACCAGGAACAAACGTGTGTCGTCAAGTGCAATAAATCCTCATGGTCAGTGTGATGGTCTGAAATTTATTAGTTATAAGAGTGCTAATTAACGCAATTAGCCACTAGAGGGTGTGCTTTACAGTGATTATAAAACGTTGACAAATCCATAAGGTATTCTATGTCCAGAAGAATGACTGGAGTGTAGCAGCTTTACGGGTTTAAAACCTGGTGCATTACTACAGAATCCAGTCATGTGTTCGTCATATAAACAAATTAACCATCAAACCTCGTCATTAGTGCGAAGGTTAGAAAGAGATCTGAAGACAAACACAGAGCTGTCATACACGTGGAGGTTCTCGGAAAGTTCGGAGGTTGTTGGAGGCTGGTTGAGCTGGGAACAGGTTTGTGATGGTGTTATTAGTGATGTCTATCTCTCAGTTCAGGTTTAATTCTCAAAAACCTCCACTGGCACAGAGCCGGAGCTGAAACTCTTTCATCCTGTGTTTTTTCCTCTAACTGAGACCTGCACAGCGGACCGAGCTCTGATCGACTGCGATCGTCCCTGATCGTCTCTAATCGACTCTGATCGTCTCTAATCGTCTCTGATCGACTGCGATCGTCTCTGATCGACTGCGATCGTCTCTGATCGATTCTGATCGACTGCGATCGTCCCTGATCGTCTCTAATCGACTCTGATCGTCTCTGATCGTCTCTAATCGTCTCTGATCGACTGCGATCGTCTCTGATCGACTGCGATCGTCTCTGATCGATTCTGATCGACTGCAATCGTCCCTGATCGTCTCTAATCGACTCTGATCGTCTCTGATCGACTGTGATCGTCTCTGATCGTCTCTGATCATCTCTGATCGACTCTGATTGACTGCGATCGTCCCTGATCGTCTCTGATTGTCTCTAATCGTCTCTGATCGACTGCGATCGTCTCTGATCGATTCTGATCGACTGCGATCGTCCCTGATTGTCTCTGATCGACTCTGATCGACTCTGATCGTCTCTGATCGTCTCTGATCGACTGCGATCGTCTCTGATCGTCTCTG
The DNA here is from genome assembly GCF_023375685.1 of Ictalurus furcatus. Classification (NCBI taxonomy): domain Eukaryota; kingdom Metazoa; phylum Chordata; class Actinopteri; order Siluriformes; family Ictaluridae; genus Ictalurus; species Ictalurus furcatus. The sequence goes on from NC_071270.1 coordinate 28,989,605, forward strand.
ATCATCTCTGATCAACTCTGATTGACTGCGATCGTCTCTGATCGTCTCTGATCGTCTCTGATCGACTCTGATCGACTCTGATCGTCTCTGATCGTCTGCGCGGCCCATCGACAGGACAGCAGAGGCAAACTGTAAGGTTTTGTATTATGGATATTGTCCCTGGAGACGTCATAAACATGATCCGCTGATGTAATTAAACGCAGGTGGGCACTTTTGACACTTTTCTCCACTTTTCTTCTCATGCCGAGGCTTTTTTCTTTTCTTCTGTTGGCACGGGTTCATATCTAAAACAGTTGACGAATGAAGAAATAAATCACGTTGCTGTTTGGGGTTTGAGAGTGTTCTGCTAAAGCAGGTGAGGTATGAATGGTTCTGAACTCTGCGATGAGGACAAATCACTAGATGGAATGGCTGGAATATTATTTATTTATTTATTTATTTAGAAATTGTGGTGTTTAGCTGCATCTGGAAACCTGAGATGATGTTTTGAGTAGAACCAGCATGCGATCAGAGCAGAGCTCCTCAATGAGCCCAGGAGGGTTAGTCTTGTGTATGGTTAGTCCTATACTCACTCAGGTGGACACGGTTCGGAGTTACAGGGCCTCTGGTTCTCCGGTGGTTTTCCGTCAGGATCGCAGTAGCTGTTCTGGACCACCGAGTTGTCGTCCAGCCTTTTGCAGACCACCTCCTGTTTCTGCGAGCCTGAGGACACAGCGAAAATTCACATCGTTTCTGCGATTTTCTCTCGCGAGTCTCGTCTCTGATACTACTCGGTGAAGTGTCACGTGACCGTGCGGTCAGCGTGCACGCGCTAAAAACAAGCCGCTTCCTCCAGAGAGCCGCTCGCTGACAGAGCGCTCGGTGCCCAGAGAAGGACGGGAACTGGATTATGTTCCCCTCAGCGGTATTTCTAGGTGTGTAAATGCCTCGGAGTTTAAGTGAGTGTCTTGCTGAATGACTTTTACAGAGGAGCCCTTCTTTTCTTTGGCTCTTGATTGCGAGATTAGTGCGGTGGGAGTCGGAGCCAGCGCTGCACTGTGTGCTCAGCAGACGAAGCCATCGGTGCTGCGCCGTACGGGGCCTCCGGCGGAAAAAAAAATAAGAAGTTAAATCTGGTGAATGCCAAGCCTGGCCAGCCTGCAAGGCCACCATGTGTGTGTGAGAGAGAAGAGAGAATATTCTAGCCCTCCATACACACATTTTTATTCTATCAGCCTGTCGGGGGAACCCATTATGTTGAGAAATTGAAAAGGCGTCTGCTAAGCTGTGAGAGCTTGTTATGTCTGATGCTTACTCACAGTGAAATCATGCAAAATAATAACGCCAGTCAGGGTTGGACCGTGTCGCGTTCACGGCGTTTTGTGCCCCTGCACCATCACGCGATAAAGAAGATTCACTTCGTCACTGGTTTACAATCCGGCGCTATTGTGGGTATCGTTCTAAATAAGGCTTCTCTAAATAAACCTGTTATTGGACTTGCAACAACAATGAAACGGTGACGTGAAAAACAGGCCAAACTCGAGCCAAGCATCTGGACTGGTGCAACTGTGATGTAGTGTCTTAAAAGACTATCCCAACACTTTATAGCTTTTAACATCAAGAAAGGCAACGGGGTTTAAATCCTCGCTGTGGAATTCGCCAGACGAAGGGCTTCGACTCTGCCAACGAGGAACGTTAACAACAAAACATCTCGCAAATGACATAAGTGTTGCTCCGGGGGATTTTCAGATTAGTGTAAATGAGGTGGAGTTCAAGGCGCACTGAGTGTGCACTCCGTGGTGGTCGAAGTCCCCCTCCCCACCCGCACCACTCGCACCCCCCACCACCACGCAGTCCAGTCTGCGGCGTTCGCATTTTTTCGGCCGCGTACCGTATCGCGAGCGCTCTGAATGTTTTCAGTGGCTGCAGCTTGAGAGAGGGAAAAAAAGAGCAGAGAAGGAAAACTATTTGTTGTTGTAAGGAAGCCATTTGCGTTTGGCGAGGCTGAGCGCAGTCTGGTTGTGTTTGAGGTGAGAGCTCACATTAATGTGTGGTTCTGGCTTTCAGCCCTGCAAATCAGAGGCAGACCTCGGCCTGGGCCCCGATTTCAGAAGATAGCAGAGATAGCGGGGGTCAGAAATATCAGATCTGAGGATACGCTCTCATATCATATCTACAGTGCTGTGCATAAGTATTCACCCCCCTTGAACTTTTCCACATTTTGCAGTTTTACAACCTGGAACTGAAATGGACTTAACTGGCATTTTTTATGTCATGAATTTACACAAAAAAATTAAATCAACATAGTTTGTAAAATTCTTTACAATTTTCCACATTGCAACACGACAAGGCACCTATACGAATCTCCATCCTGTTTAATAAAGTTCTCAGGGTTTCTCATTTCTATCTGCAGGCGTACAGGTGAGCATTGCACCTGTGTGTGTGTGTGTGTGTGTGTGTGTGTGTGTGTGTGTGAGTGTCTCACCTCCTGCGCAGGTGGCTGAGCACTCAGACCAGGGCAGGTGGTGCCAGGTGAAGCCCACGTCATGGTCGCCGCTGCCCGTGCGCTGGATGGGAACATTAAACTTGTACCTGATACCTGGGTTCTGTTCCTGCAGTAGCACCTGCACACATAGGTTCCATATCACCACAGGTCTGAGATCAGCCATAACACATTACAAATCACACTTCCATAAACTACAGCTGCAATAAAAAGTATTCACCCCCATTTCAAATCAGGTTTATTGTCAAAATGTACAGACTTTCAGCTGTTTGTGATGAACACATCAAACTAAAGTGATTGAAATAGTTCGACACGACGAACGCTTCAAGCGGTTTCCCCAAATTCAACTGAAAATGCAATTTATAATGACTTCTCCAGTTTAAAGTGATTCACCCCCCTGAATAGAATCCCTCACAACAGCACAGATATGCAGAGCAGGTGTTGTCTCGAGCACACCTGATACTAAACTAATCAAGGGCTTCATTAGTTACAGCAGGTGTGCTTGAGCTGGAACACATGAAATACCTGAACTGGCTTGGGGTAGAAAATGTCTGAAATACCCGGACGGGGCAGAAAAAGGAAGATATAAACGGCTGCAAGCAGATTTATGAGAAGGCAGGTTGTGAAAGACCCTCGAGTGACTGTAAAAGACCTGCAGCGAGACCTGGTGTAACAGACTCTGAGGTTTCAGTGAGCACAGTAAGGTGTGTACTAAACTCAGAAGGTCTCCATGCCAGAACTCCAAGACGTTCAGCACTACTGACCCAAAAGCACAAGAAAAGTCGCTCAGAATCATATAAATAATCCACAGAAGTTTTGGGATTGTGTTCTGTGGAGCGATGAAACAAAACTGGAACTTTTCAGCACGATGGATCAGCGGTACGTCTGGAGGAAGAAGAATGAAGAAAGAACACTCTGTCCACAGTCGAGCATGGTGGGGGCTCGGTGATGCTCTGCGGCTGCTCTGCATCCTCTGGCACTGGTAACCTGCAGCGTGTGGAAGGCGAGATGGATTCATTAAAGCATCAGGAAATCCTAGGAGAAAACATCATGCCGTCTGTGAGGAAGCTGAAGCTTGGGCATCATCGGACCTTCCAACAGGACAATGATCCCAAGCGTACCTCAAATTCCACCAAGGCTTGGTTACAGAAGAAGTTCTGGAAGATTCTACAGGGCCGTCACAGTCACCTGACTTGAACCCCATAGAAGATCTCTGGTGGGATTTGAAGAAGGCGGTTGTAGCACGCAAACCCAAGAATATTACTGAACTGGAGGCCACTGCTCATGAGGAACGGGAGAAGATTCCTCAGGAACGCTGCAGAAGCTGGTGTCTGGCTCTGCATCTCATTCGCAGAAGGTCATAACAGCAAAAGGAGCTCTACTAAAGATGCTCGCCATGAAGGGGGTGAATAATTTTAAACTGGAGAAGTCATTATAAGTTGCATTTTCAGTTGAATTTGGGGAAAACACTTGAAGAATATTTCAACTGCTTTAGTTTGATGTGTTCATCGCAAACAGCTGAAAGTCTGTACATTTTGACAATAAACCTGAT
>NC_071270.1:28998638-29006138 GCF_023375685.1 Ictalurus furcatus
TCTTTATTCCCTCTCTCTATTCCCTCTCTCTATTCCCTCTCTCTATTCCCTCTCTTTATTCTCTCTTTATTCCCTCTCTTTATTCCCTCTCTTTATTCCCTCTCTCTATTCCCTCTCTCTATTCCCTCTCTCTATTCCCTCTCTTTATTCTCTCTTTATTCCCTCTCTCTATTCCCTCTCTCTATTCCCTCTCTCTATTCCCTCTCTCTATTCCCTCTCTTTATTCTCTCTTTATTCCCTCTCTCTATTCCCTCTCTCTATTCCCTCTCTCTATTCCCTCTCTTTATTCTCTCTCTATTCCCTCTCTCTATTCCCTCTCTCTATTCCCTCTCTCTATTCTCTCTCTCGAAGTTAATGAGAAAAAAGCAGTCTGTTACGTGTGTTCGTGAGAGACAGTAGTGAAGTGTAAACTCTGTCCTGAAGTTTTGGGAAAAGCTAAAGTTCCAGCTTCACCTCTGACTGTTACACAGTGCTGACACTGGAGACTCCTTCCCTACACGCTACATAAACACGTTTCTCCTTACAGAAAACTTCACCATATCAGCGAATAATCACCACCTTCTGATCAGGATCCAGAATTCCACAGCGCTGTGGTGTAAACATGTCTGAGACTCCTGCCTTCGTATTGATGGTGTTACCCTCCGTGCGTCCTTTAAATGACTCTGTAAACTACGTACCATAATGACCAGGTTCTCCGTGGTGGCCCCGAGCGCCTCCAGAGACTCCACCTCATCCGTCGGTCTCTTGTAGTGGAAAGCCGTTCCTGCGATGTCGAACTTGCGAGGCCAGTCGATGGTCCACGCGCCGTTGATGTAATAATCGTTTCCCTCAGATTTTAAAGCTGTGTGGGAGGAAAAGTCGGCAGGTTAATCCACCGATCCGAGACGGTTCCAAGACACTGGTTCTCCAACCGTGTCTGTGGTTTTTACACTTCACGCTATATGACACTCTGATTGGCTGTGGTGTGACCCATGATGGAGGAAAACTGATCTCTGTACAAATCCATGGAGCGAGCAGTACACCTGAGGGGAAAATCATGCATTTCTGTCTACAAATTTATGCAGCAGTTTGATGACGGAAGAAGACGGTCCCCAATGACAAACTGACCCTCTTTACTTAGCCGGCTGTCTCTAGTTGCACATAAAATAAACACACGAAGAACTGAGATGAAGCAATGTTCTGAACACAGTGGCTCGTACTCAGAATCAGCAACTTGAGTCCAGAAATGATATCAGTATTTACACAAGGAAAGTTCCTGGTATTCAGAGTCGGGTTACACAGCCGCTCGAGTCCTGAGCTCCGTATTCTGATTATTAAAGTCACCTGTGTGTAGTGTCGATCTGCTACGCTTACAGACAACTTCACTCTTCATTTTATCTGTAAAATACTCTCTCTTCTCTCTGCCATGTCTCTGATTAAGATGAACGATGGACTCTATCATATTTATATATTGAAAATTGTTCTTGATTGATCGTGGTTCCATCAAACAGTCAGACCGTGGCGCTGGACGTAACACTGCTCCTGAAATCAGGCAAGAAAAATGCCCTTAAATTCAAGATCAGGATGGAGGACAACTGAGACACGCCTCAGACAAGCTCCGCCCCATAACTCTGCATAACTCTCACAGGACTTCTGAACAGTGCTGAAGTCTGCTGTAATGTCAGAGGTCTGAGTTCTGATGTGTGTGATTTCAGAATTAGATCCTCAGTGCGCTCCTCATCCCGTCAGCAGTTACGGGTCAGTTACGCCGCACGGCCCCGAACACTACTTTACTCGAAAGAGAAGGAAGAAAAAAGCATGACGGAGAGAGTGAGGGGGAAAAAGATGCTCAGGTGAAAGTCCAGAACTGTTCCAGCAGCGTCGTCAAAGCAACAGTCCTGTCTCCAGGAACAACACACATCTCCAGATCTTCACTCCTGTCCTGATTAAGATGGAGCTAAATTGCAGGCAAGTGTTCCAGAAGTTCCCTGCTCTCGTCTGTATTAAGACTCACTTTGGTTCCGTGCCTGTCACTCCATTTAAAAAGAAGATCTTTTTTAGTTACGATAGTTTTACGACCTCTCGGTGCTGACGCAAGCGAAACTGGAAGAACAGGAGAACTCACTTGAACTGATCAGTGCTGCTGGACTGGAATATGACGGATAGAACAGTCGGAGATGCGCTCCACTCGAATTTCACCTGCAGCTTTATTGCAGAACGTCGCACTGCTCTTTAACGACAACGTTAACTTTAAATATTTATTTATTTATTTATAATGAAATTGTTTTAAGTGTGAAAATGATCACCGCAAATGTTCTGTGTGTTCTTTTAAGAAACCAGAGGAACTTTAGAGCACTAGTTAGTGTTACACTAACGACAGGCAGGAAGTGTTATTGCATCATTAAATACAACAGCCAATCAGGTTCCAATATGCAAATGACGGCAGAGTCGATAAAACCTCAGACGGAGTTACTCGGGGAAGGAAGAAGGAAGCAGACGTGTACTTTTATAGAAAAAACAGTTAACGGTTCCAGCGTTACACAGAGGTTCTACATTTCTAAAAGGGTAAACAATTCGGTTTTACATAGAACCTTTACAGAACCGCTGTAAAGAGAGACAAACTGAAGAACACTGTAAGATGCTAGATGGAGTTTTTTTTCTAAGCGTGTACACTGAAAGAGTTCCTTGAAGTGTTCTATGTAAGGCTGATAATGAGTTCCTGTGTCCTGCTCAGATGGTTAAGGGTTCTATTCTCGGTTGTAACTTTCTACATCGAACTCTTAAACGTTCCCCCAGACGGACATATCAAGGTACAATTTAGAAGAAATCAAAGAACGGTTCTACCTTCCAATAATTACTTCTGCTCTTTTTGAAATGGAGACAATCTTTGATAGTGTACAGGTTCTTAAAAAGTTCTATGGATGGTTAAGGGGTATAGTGGTACTACTTGGATGGTTCTGTCCTATTTGGATGAATAAGGGTTCCTTTAGAGGCGTAAACTGAAGAACCCTTTAGGACACTATACTGATCCTTTTATTTCTCAGAAAATATAAAAGCTCGAAGGTTATTTGAACGGATAACAGTTCTACTTGGGAATGTTTCTGAAAGAGAAACCTTAGAACCTTTAAGGAAACCCTAGATGGACAAACTGAAGAACTCCTTGCTAGTAAATGCTCTTGGGGTGGAAAAGGGCTCCTCAAGAGATGGGTAAGAGGGTTTGTGGGTACTAGTGTACTACTTTAGATGGTCACGGGTTCTCTGTTGAAAACCTTGAAGGGTTCATCTGGGAGAACAAACTGAAGAACCTTTTAGGATTCCAGACTCACAAATTATTTCTAAGATTGTGAAGTGAGTTTGTTTGAATGGATAGCGGTTCTAGCTTCCCAAAAAAGGTTCTTTGAAACTTGAAACTTTTTCTGAAAGAGAAGCCGAACCATACATCAGGCCACACGGACCGGTCCAGAACTTGTTCTTACTCCACTGCAGTGTTACTATCAGGCCACACGGACCGGTCCAGAACTTGTGTTTAAACCACATCTTACAGGTTCTCTAATAAACCTCAGTGTCTGTACAGACGACTGCACGCTGTCCCAACCCCGACGTCACCCGCACGCACAACCAAACCCAACAATCTGTCACACACTTGGCCGGATTAATGTTTGTCCTCCAAACAGCGTAATTGGATGTGGAGTCGATTGTTTTAATTAGAGACACGGCTGTGGAGGTGAAAGACTCTATTCATCCTGCAGCCATGAGAAAGAGAAGAAACGCTGTCTGTCACAGAAATGTACATTTGCACCTGCAGGAAACGAGCCAAGAGAACTGCATGACTGCCAGTGTGTGTGTGTGTGTGTGTGTGTGTGTGTGTGTGTGTGTGTGTGTGTGTACACACCCTTTCACAGAACCCTCTGTTCCTCACTTGAATGCAGAACTATGTCTAAGGAAATGACTTCTCCACGCAGCCATGTGTGCTCATGACCAGCACTTCAACAGAACACTCACCGATGTAGTTCTTCGACATGGCCACCTCCCGTATCTCAATGTGGACGGAACCTTTAGGAATGTGGACAACTTCCATATATCCTGTAAAATTAAACGTCTGTATCATTATTACAGCCATAATATTTTAAAAAAAAGACTGAGTACAATAATATTTTGCAGTAAAGTGCAGAGCGACGCGGGTGTTAACGGTCCCGCTCTCTGATTTAACGTTCTACCCAACACCTCGAAGGGTTCTCCTAGAGGGACAAACCGAAGAACTGTTTCGCATAACAGGCTGACCTTTCATTTCTCAGATCATATAGAGTCTAAACTTCTTCACATGGATAACAGTTCCAGCTACACAAAAGGAGTTCGACTTGGAATCTTTTCTGATAGAAACCAAAGAACCCTCCGAGAACCCTCCGTGTACTCTTAGAAGAACAGGGTTTCTCAAGATTTATTGATCTACAGGGTACTAATTTCCCAAAGATGTCATTATTTATTTATTTATTTTTAAAAAACCCCGTCACATCATATTTTTTTTATCTGTTTATAGTTACATTTAATGTTGTGAAGTGAGTTAGTTAGAATAGTTTTTATTCCGTTTATCACCAGTGGAGCGCGCGCTGTACGCGTCCCTGTGAACGGGCCGTTACTATAGAAACGATAACGTATCAGAGCGAGTGCATTAATATAAACCTGCGCTGCTGTCAGAGCCGCTGTTCTAGAGAACTAATCACCACCTTCTGACCAATCACAGTCCAGAACTCAGCAGCGCCGCGGTGTAAAGATGAATCTCCTGGCTATCATATAATGTTCTAGAAAGTGCTTTTCTTTATTGTAAACATGGAGCGAGATGAGACAGAGGGAAGGAGTTCAGAGTTCAGACTCTGAAGGCAAAATCCATAATAAGAGAAGGATGTACGGCCGGAGAAGCCCTCTCTCCCCTCTCGAAGGTTTCGGGCGGTTTACTAGCTATACCTTAAAAGGAGAAAATGTTCTGGTGCTATAGAGATGGCTCTTGGACTCTGATCCACATCATCACATGAGCGATATTAGACGCTTTATTCTTTCCCTCGGTGCATGATGCAATTAATACTCATGTATATTGTGTTACTGCTTCTATTTTGACAACTTGTTTCTCAACCAAAAACATAAGCTTTATCACTGGGTGACAGCACATACAAAAAAAAGAAGAAGAAAGAAAAATGTAGAGTTTGGCAAGCGCGCTGCTCTGGATGTGTGTCAGGAGTCCGAGCCAAAAAAACAGCGCTGACTTGTGCACTCTGCGCTCGCTTCAGCAGGGACGTCTGTTGCGGAAAGCGATTAAAAACTTGTCGCGTTTGGCAGGAGTGTGGAGCGCTCGGTCTGAGGGGGATCGGAGGAGTGCGCTCTCTCTCTCTCTCTCTCTCTCTCTCTCTCTCTACTCCTTTCATTCCACATCCTCGCTCAGAGGAGATTTCCACGCATGGCCGGTTTCTACATGCTGTATTTTTCAGACTAAATGGCCTTATAGGGGCTGCCTGAAACAGATCGGCGGCCCTGAGCTCCAGCCAGCGCACCGCACTAATCTGCCTTATAACTCACTGCTTGGAAATGGTTATGACATCACATGTGTGCTCAGGGAGAAGAGTTAGTCTTGGCTAATCGGTGCCGTTTGGCTAGCTGTTTTTGCTCTCGTGATGGTTTCCTGAAAGCTGGTGCATGGTGAACACTGACCTCCTCTGGGTAGCGAGTCATTGAACAGGCCTTTAATGGTCTCACATGTGCTGCCGTCTCCTCCACACACACGGCATATGTCCTCTCTGGCGTCCGAGCCCAGGATGTTGTCACAGCCCACATGCTGGAAACACACACCCACACACACACACACACACACACACACACACACAGATGCTGTCAGAACATTTTGAATGCTGAACAAACACACTTGGTGAAGTGTTCTCTGGGTAAAATACTCAGCAACAGCAGCACGAGATATTTAAAGTTAGCGTTAAAGATCACAAAGGTAATTCCAGAAGGCGTCTCTAAAAAAAAAAAAAGAAGACACTTTAAGGAGACACTGTTTTTGAGATTTATTCCTTTTTCTGTGGAACTCTACCACAAAGGGAACCTCCAGCGTGAGCACTAACAGGTTCTCGGTTTCTCTCTGGATGCTCCTGCTGCTTTAAATCCTCCCACTGTAATTTTTGCTGGCTTTCTTCGCCACATAAATGTTGCCTGTTCTCCAGACTGATGTTTCATGGAGAACAGCTTGCTTCCATCCTCCGTATTAAATGACACCGGGTGCGTGTGTGCATCACTTTTCCAAATATGTGTACGCGGATTCGCCACAAACACGCACCGACACCGGATTCTGTTCGTCTTGTCAGCTCATTCTTAACAATTTCCTAATATGCACACACACACACACACACACAAAACCTCCACAGCGCTGCCAGTTCATTTTATTAAACAAATAATATTGTAAGTGATTTGTGTATCCTGTTCAATTTGGCATGTCTGGCTAACAAAACATCCAACAATACAATCAGAACCAGAAGCGTCCTGTTCAGAGAAGAACCTCGCAGCCTCCGTTAGTTCTACAAAAACTTTCTGAAGGTTTCATGCTGCTGCAGTTACGACTGCTTCAGAGACCGGGAGGTTCTGGTTAACTGCATTGCTTTTTCATCTTCAGAACTCAGAGCCTCGGAGAACAGTACGGGGGTAAAGACGCTTTATCAGGAGCGCGAGCTGATCGCACAAAGAAACGTGGACGTAAATATATATCACGACGGAATTACGGATTTGGAAGCGTTCCTTTGTTTATTCCAACGTTCTCTTATCCAAGCAAACACGTAAGGAGAGACGACTGGACAAATATTACAAATATCACTGCATTGGCAGCGTTTCATTTACAGAAAGAAGTCTAGAAAGATAGAAATCAAAGTTAGACGAAATGTCAAACAGCTGGAGATATAAGTGCAGATGTTAGGTCAGTGTTTACGTGGGGAAAGTTCCTGGTGTTCAGAGTCGGGTTACGCAGCTGCTTCAGTGGATTTTCTGAGCTCTACATTGGGATTATTAAAATCACCTGTGTGTAGTTCTCACCGCTGAGATTTTTTATTTTTGCCAGATTTATCTTGAGTAGAAGTAACTGAGACGGGGTTTTTCAGTAGCGTCTAGACCAGAGGCGTCCAATCTGATCCGGAATGGGCCGGTGTGGGTGCAGGTTTTCATCCTGACCAAGCAGAAGAGGTTAGAACAGGTGGAATCAGGCGTGGCTCTCACTTGAAAACCTGCACTCACACCGACCCTTTGCGGATAAGATTGTACGCCCCTGGTCTCCATCGCCTTTAAATTCAAACACTCACCTTTAGACCCGAAAAAACAAACAGAGAACGGATAGAAAATGCAGACTGAACAATGAATTAATATTGTCACATATATATATATAGATAGATAGATATATATAGATACTAGCCCAGGCTCTTGTTATCTCAAAGCTGGACTACTGCAACTCACTACTCTCGGGCCTCCAGCCAGCTCCATCAAATCCTT